>NC_088877.1:3663856-3963856 GCF_032884065.1 Artemia franciscana
TCGTGGTTTAGCTTGTCTGTTTTAGCTTTGTTGGTGTTTCAAAGGGTATTTTTCAAGAAGTTGTATAGTTCTACTGTTTTGTGCTTTAGCTTGTCAGTGTTAGCTTTTGTGATATTTCCAAGTTTGTTTTGGAAGTTTTTCGTTTGAAATTATTTAAGATGTTTAGTTTTGCTTTTCGTGGTTTAGCTTGTCTGTTTTAGCTTTGTTGGTGTTTCGAAGTGTATTTCAGTAGTTTCTCGTTTGAAACGTAAGATTTAGGATGTTTACTTGTGTTGTTTTGTGGTTTAGCTTGTCTGTGTTAGCTTTGTTAGTGTTTCAAAGAGTATTTTGGAAGAAGTTGTTTCGTTCTGCTGTTTCGTGGTTTAGCTTGTATATGTTAGATTTCCTGGTATTTCTAAGGTATTTTGAAAGTTTTTTCGGTTGAATTGTAAGATTTAGGATATTTAGTTATGTTATTTCGTGGTTTAGCTTGTCTATGTTAGCGATTGGTTTTTCCAAGCGTATTTTGGAAGTTTTCGTTTGAAACATATGATTTAGGATGTTTACTTGTCCTGTTCCGTGGTTTACCTTGTCTGTTTTAGCTTTGATGGTATTTCCAAGTATGTTTTGAAAGGTTTTTTGTTTGAAACATACGATTTCGGATGTTTAGTTTTACTTTGTCGTGGTTTAGTTTGTCTGTTTTAGTGTTTTCAGTGTTTCTAAATGTATTTTGGAAGTTTCTCGTTGAATGCAAAACCAAACTTTAATATGAAAAATAAATGGCAAAATGCAATACAGATTGTTTTTTTAAATTAACAGAAGCCTTGCAAAATATAAAGATCATTAATAAATATATATTATGTGAAAACAAAATTATGAAAATTAAAATTATATATAAAAGTTATAAAGTTTACACAAAACTTAAAATAAAAAAATACAAACGAATTAAATATAGAAACCAAAAAAGCAAATGCCGAAAGACTAAAAATAGTTTGAATAGAATAAGCTTCAAAAGTTAGACTCCTTCAGAACTTTTTCTACCTACTAGGTTTGGCCACCCACAAAAATTTATGGTCAGGGGTCAAATTTACTTGCTAAGCAAGATCCGGCCGCTTGAAGTTTGTGTATTTTTGATCTTGAATTTTTTATTCTTGCCAAGTTAATTAACTTCTAATTAATTTATTTTTAATCCAGGTCATACACAAAACTAAGTTTTGTAGAGTAAAACAATGAAAAAAAAGCTGAGAGAATACGCTACAGTTATGTAACAACGAAATTAACTAAACAGACGGATTAAAGGATATTGGGATGAAAATCGGCAAAAAGTTGAATCTGAAAGCTCTCCGTCCAGTAAGGCCTGCTTTGCTGTTACGTCGGGTACGAATCATTTTACTATTACTATGCCAAGAGACAGGGTAGTATCCATTTTCCCGAATTTTTCGGGAAGGGGGAGGGCTACAGAAAATACGCAAAAAATTTCTTTATATTTATTTTAGTTATGTTTTTACGAGTCAGACAAACATTTCGAGGGGGCACCCCTTGCCCCCCCCCCCTGGATACGGCCTTGCCAAGAGGAAAGATAAAATAAAAGTTTTTTTTTTATCTAAGATAAAACCGTATTCGAGTAAAATCTTTCATCGTTAGAAGGAAGTAAGGACCAAATAGGTAGAGAATCGAATGCTCGCGAAAATTAGAATCAAGCCTACTCAGTGCACATCGATTATGCATCCCGCGATTAGCAACAATCTTGTTAAAAATATATCTTTTTTAGTACGTTCTCTCATCTGGAATGGACTCCGTTGTTCGGCTCTGGGAATTGTCGACGAATCGATGCTTGATTGCTTACACTGGTGCTGGAGGAGGAGGTAAGACTAATTATTGCAAAAATTGTCCACTATATTAGCTCCAATAAAGCCAAGTTATTACACAAAGTTATGTCGTCACTTAAAGTTATGTAAAATGTATGTAATGTAATAATGAATTCACGCTGTGAATTCTTTCTAGTATGTTTGGAATTATTGGTACTGTCGAAAAAAGTTCGAGAGGCATCATAAACTAAAGCCCCCCCCCTCCGGTGCCCCTCTGCGTCTGTACCATGAACCAATAATTTGGGATATGTGTTGCAACCTCTCGATATTTGTTCGTCATGTCTCACCATCTTTAAAGAAATGTAAGATGAAAAAAAAAAATAAAGTATAGCTTATTCTCTTAAGCCTATTAGCTCCTTATTTTTACTGAAAATATTCTTCTTCCTGTTGAAAACCTCTAAATTCTCCAAGATTTTTTTTTACTCTGAATGTGTTCCTACAAACTAAGCTCAAAATTGTGTTTTAGGATTGGAGGGGTGGTTGAACTGGGTTCATAATATGGTTAAGCTTTTTTTTTCAGTAATTTTTGTGAGTCAAAGACGACCAAGTAACGTTGCTGTGAACCCTGACTGATATATCTGATTGAAAGGGAAACTTTCTGTAAAAGTTAATGGAAAAAATCTAGTGGGAACTTTTTGGATATATATTTGAAACAAAATACCAAATGTGTATTGTTACCAGTCCAAAAACAAGAAGCTTTTGCTTATTTTAATCATATTTTTGCTGGTCAGAGGAACAACTTTGGCAACTCTGACCCGAAACAGAAACTACAACTAGAGTTTTTTTTTAGTGTGTAAACAGGAAGTTATCATTTATTATAACTACGATTTTTCTAACTGAAGACACGCATTTTTCAACTACGATCAGAAGCAAACCGAGTATTTTTCAAAATTAATTCTTTTTTCTGCATCGGAAGATGTGAATCTGTTTTTTCAGTGCTGTAATGAATAGCTTTTATTTACTTTAAAGCACAGTATCGCTGGAGTTTTTTATTCTGATGTTTGATTCTTATATTTTTATTCTTATATTTGATTCTGATATTTGATTTTAGACTATGATAGGTTTTTGATTCTGAATATTCAGGTCACACAAGTGACCTGAATATTCATGGGTTTTTTTTCGTAACTGAATTTTTTCGAATTTGAATTATTTATAATATTGACTACTGGCAACTTCTAGAAAGACTAATTGTGGCTTCGACTGTTTGTGACTGGAACTACTCGGACCTTAACTACTTGTGACCTTTGACATTGGAAAAGGGCGATTGATTGACTATTGTTGTGTTTGAAAAAGCTAAGCCAATTAAATTGAAACTTCAGAGAGGGTTTGAAGGGATGTTGAACTAAATTAAAGGTCATTCCAGCATCTAGGCTGGAAATAGGGTGTATCTGCAATGTCTTAGGAACGACTAAGGGTATTAGCTTGAAAATATCAGGGCCACTGCTGCTACTACATCTACTGCGGCTGTAACCACAAGTAGTTGTGACTGCTATTGTAACTTCTTGTGACTACGACTAAGAGGACTTGCAATGACTATTCGTAACTTTGACTACTGGTAGCTTCTACAAAGACTGTTTTTGGCTTCGACTGTTTGCGACTGTAACCACTCGTGACCTTGACTACCTGTGACTGTGACATTGGAAAAGGGTGAACGATTGGTTATTGGTGTGTTTCAAAAGCGAAGGTAATTAAACTGAAACTTCAGAGAGTATTTGAAGGGATGCTGAACTAAATTAAAGGACATTCTGAGCACCCATGCTGGAAATAGGGTGTATCTGTAATGTCTTAGGAACAACTAAGGATATTAACTTGAAACTATCAGGGCCACTGCTACTACTACAACCACTGCAGCTGCAACCGCAAGCAGTTGTGGTTGCAACTTTGACTACCTTTGACTGCTACTGCCACAACTTGAGACTGCGACTACTTATGCTTGTGACTTCTTTCTCGAAACTTGGAGGGGGATGTTGTTCAAAATCAAAACAAATGAATACTTTTTCTTCGGGTGATGTGAATAATTTTTTTTAATGCTTAAACAAAAAGCTTTTATTTACTTTAAGCACAGTATCACCGGCCGGAAAAACAAGTTTTTTTTTTTTTATTCTGAACAAAACACGAGTGACCTGAATATTCATTGAATTTTCTGAATTTTAAAAGCATTCAAATGAGTACTTTTTTCTATAAGTCGATGTAAATTTTTACCAGTGGCTGTATTGGTAACTTGATTCTTATCTTTTATTGGAAGACTTTTTCTTTCTTTGCCAATCCGAAGACGCGCAACTCTTATACGAAACAGAAACGAACCGAATATTTTCCATATACTTGCCTATTTTATCGGGCCATTTAGAATTTGACGATTTGAACCTCAATTGAAAAAAATTAATACTATATTAAGGTGCTTTTACTTGAACGCAGTTTTTCAAGTTATTTATGGTAAGGACAATTGCCCTAATTTACATAAACCGGTAAAAAATGGTTTTTCGGTTACTCCGTGATACCGGTAACTGCTACTTACCAGTGAAACAGAAAAAATAAGAACAAAACAATTATATAAAAAATATTTTATAAAATTTTATGAGGACGGCCGTAAAAAGATCGAGGAGTATCCAGACCTTAAGCCCTCTCCCCCTCCTCTCCTCCTCAATGTACATATCTAGTAATTATAGGAGATGTGGGGCACAACCCCTTTAAAAAAGTTTGAGAAAAAAAGAAGAAAAAAACTAATATATGGATTATTCTTGATATTAACCTCTTTTTTATTTGTTCTTTTTTCAGCGTTTTTTTTATGGCACTTGGTATTAACCAAGTGACATATAGCAATCGCCAATTCTGTCGGTCGGTCCCGGTTTTGCTACTTTAGGCACTTCCAGGTAAGCTAGGATGATGAAATTTGGCAGGCGTATCAGGGACATGACCAGCTTAAATTAGAAGTAGTCATTTTCCCAATTTGACCATCTGGGGGGGGAGTGGGGGGCCGGTTAATTCGTAAAAAATAGAAAAAATGAAGTATTTTTAACTTATGAGCGGGTGATGGGATCTTAATGAAATTTGATGTTTAGAATGATATTGTGTCTCAGAATCCTTATTTTAAATCCCGACCGGATCTGATGACATTGGGGGAGTTGGAGGGGGGAAACCTAAAATCTTGGAAAACACTTAGAGTGGAGGGATCAGGATGAAACTTGATGGGAAAAATAAGCACAAGTCCCAGATACATGATTGACATAATCGGAACGGATCCGCTCTCTTTGGGGTAGTAGGGAGGGGGGGGTGATTCTAAAAAATTAGGAAAAATGAGGTATTTTTAACTTACGAACGGGTGATCGGATCTCAATGAAATTTGATGTTTAGAAGAATATCGTGTCTTAGAGCTCTTATTTTAAAGCTTGACCGGATCTGGTGACATTGGGGGGGGGGGGAGAGTTCGGAGGGGAAACCTAAAACTTGGAAAACACTTAGAGTGGAGGGATCGGGATGAAACTTGGTGGGAAAAATAAACACAAGTCCTAGATACATGATTGACATAAACGGGACGGATCCGCTCTCTTTGGGGTAGTTATTTCTGAAAAATTAGAAAAAATGAGGTATTTTTAACTTACGAACGAGTGATCGGATCTCAAAGAAATTTGATATTTAGAAGGATATCGTGGCTCAGAGCTCTTATTTTAAACCCGACCGGATCTAGTGACATTGGGGGGGGGGGGGGGAGTTGGGAGGGGGAAACCTAAAACTTGGAAAACACTTAGAGTGGAGGGATCGGGATGAAACTTGGTGGAAAAAATAATCACGAGTCCTAGATACATGATTGACATAACCGGAACGGATCCGCTCTCTTTGGGGTAGTTGGGGGAGGGGTTAATTCTGAAAAATTAGAAAAAATTAGCTATTTTTAACTTACAAACGGGTGATCGGATCTCAATGAAATTTGATATTTAGAAGGATATCGTGTCTCAAAGCAATTATTTTAAATTCTGACCGGATCTGGTGACATTGGGGGAAGTTTGGGGTGGGGGAACCTAAAATCATGGAAAAAGCTTAGATTGGAGGGATCGGGATGGAACTTGGTGGGGAAAATAATCAGAAGTCTTACATACGTGATTTATATAATTGGAACGGATCCGCTCTATTGGGGGGGGGGGGGTTAATTCTGACAAATAAGAAAAATGACGTATTTTTAACTTATGAAGGAGTGATCGGATATTAATGAAACTTCATATTTAGAAGGTCCTCGTAACTCAGATCTCTTATAATAAATCTCAACCGGATCAAGCGTAATTGGGGGGGGACCGGAAATCTTAGAAAATACTTAAAGCGGTGAGATCAGGATGAAACTGGATGGGAAAAATAGAAACCTGTCTAAGATACGTGACTGACATAACCGGACCGGATCTGCTCTCTTTGGTGGAATTGGGGGGGGGGGGGTAATTTTGAAAATTGAGATATTTGTAACTTACGAAAGGGTGACCAGATCTTAATGAAATTTTAATATTTAGAAGGATCTTCGCTTAAAGTTCTAATTTTAAATTCCGACCAGATCCTGTGACATTGGGGGAAGCTGGAGGGGGAAACCGGAAACCTTTTCTCTTCTTCCTGTTAGTTCTCCCCAGAATTTTTGACTGCGAAGATCTTCGTTAGAATTGTGCCAATAGCTTTCTTTCAGGGTGGGGATGAGGAGATGAAATGTCTTCATACAGTAACTGAATCAAATGGTTCCACCTTTACTCCACCTAATCGGGTGCTTTGTTTTCAGAAACTATCCATCAAAATTGTAAATAAGGAAAAAACGATTAAGATATTGATTTTTCAGCCCAAGAAAAATACTAAAATCGGCTAAAGCGGTACTTTTTAAATTTTTCACAAAATCGATAATCTCTTTTTTTGCTAGTTCAGTTGGAACTTACAGTAATAATCTTACGCTGATACATGTAAGCCATGAAACAAGGTGAAGGCAAAGTAATGGAGACAAGAACAGACTATAATTCGTAAAACAAAATATAGAAAAATGGCATGGGACTTTTTCTTGATGGTAAAATGTGACAAATAAAGACTGTAATAATTAGGATAAAAGTAAAATAATTCAAGCTTATGTTGAGTACTATTATTAATGCTTACAACCTGTAACCTACCAAGCCGCCCGTGACCAGCAAAGCCTCATGCTTCTCTTCCACCCAAATTTCTTAAAAGTCGTACCCATTTCTACCCGTATCAGCTCTTCCTACCCATTCCTATCCTTATTACCTCTTCCTACCCATTTCTATCCGTATCACGTCTTCCTACTCATTCCGATCCATATCACCTCTTCCTACCCATTCCTGCCCGTATCACCTTTTCTTACCCATTCCTACCCGTATCACATCTTCCTACTCATTCCTACCCGTATCACCTCTTCCTACTCATTTCTGCCCGTATCCCCTTTTCCTATCCAATCCTACCCGTATCACCTCTTTCTACCCATTCCTACCCGTATCACTTCTTCTTACTCATTCATGGACAATATACATCGTCTTTGGACCCAGAGGGACTTCCAAAAAGCAATATTTTGGATAATCTCTTATTACTTATGCATAGAGTTTGGTCTAGCCACCTTTCTTTCATAGCAGAACTAGGAAAAGGGATCCAACCATATTTTCCGAACCGCTTATTCTTTAATATATGGTTAGAGAAACCCCCATAACTAAACTGTCCTTAGATTCCTCTTTTGGGAGACATGTAGACATGTATCTTCCTCAGCCTTGTGAAAGTCTCCTGTTCCAGAGGAATTCTGGAATACTGTCATTGGCAGAGCTTCCGATATTTTATTCTTTGTTCAATGGTTTATCTTTGGCTCATTTTTCCAATTTTTTTCAAGCGAAAAAAAAAAAACTACGAGTTGCGCTTTGACAATTTTGCTTCACTACATCCACCGTCTTTACTAATAGTAATAGCACATTGAATGAAGTTCCCATTTGACGGATCTGCTCGCTGTCCAAACAGCAACATCATTACTTGATCCTGATTTATTCCAAGTCACTTGGTCGTCTTCACATTAATGTTTAACCATGTTGTAACATCATGAAGTATAAAAACTACAAAAATTTATTCGTTTCGCTTGCATTTACATTTAGGACACTCAAGTCATGTGCATAGTCTAAGTCTAGGAGAGTTGTACCTTTTCGTTTGTTTTCTTTCTTTCTTATTTTTTGATGAGCCGGAGAACCCTATTTTTCTTGTTTGTTACTCATTTCCTCGTTAATGAAGATAAAAATAAGCGCAATTTCTTGGCCATGGAGCGCTCGAAAAGGAGATATCAAAATCTTGGAGCGTTCGAGAAGGAGCTTTCAAAATCTTGAATCGTGAACAACGTTTTCGTTTGTTATCTTTCTTTCTTATTTTTCAATGAGCAGGAGAACTCCATCTTCCTTATTTGTTACTCATTTCCTCGTTAATGAAGAAAAAAATAAGCGCACTTTTTTGGTGCGTTTTTTTTTGGTGCGTTCGAAAATGAGCTTTCAAAATCTTGAATCGTGTTTTTCGCAGAATTAGTTTTTCAAAGAGTAAGACACTTTCGCTCTCATGTCACGTTATACTTACCGTGGGTATAGTTAAAATATCTCTATTTATCTAACTTCTACCATTTATCTTATCGAAACATTCTTATCGAGATAAAGACTAAATTATTTGATAATCTTTACTTTGTCTGTGCTATTTCAGGGAAGCAGATGTTTAGATCTAGTGCAACACTAAACCATACCGAGGAGTATGTAATGATGGCCGACGAAACAACTGGCAATCTCTGTTCCTGGGATGCTCGAAATGCCACTAGGAAGAAACTAATTTCCCTAAGTAAGTTATTCTTATTTTTCTAGTTCTTGCAGTTGAGAGAATCGCCCACGTGCCATGGCCGGAAAGGCCGGGCCGTATTTTTACTCGATAGACACAACAGTGTTTGTGGAAAATTTAATCCTTTTCCTTGTCTGTCTATCAGACCCTGACTTCATCTCCTTAATTTTGCTGGTCCCTAGATATGAAATGATCGAAGGTCATATTCAATTTATTAATATACTATTTAAGCATTGAAGGGTCTGCCGTCTGACATTGATTGTTGGGTATTATCACTTTTTTTTCTGCTACGAGATCAAGGACGACCTCCGAAATTCGTGGTTGTTCTGTGATGTCCTGATTCTTATTTAAATTTTTCAAACCTCTGTTTAAATATTAAAGGTTCTGTCATCTGACAATTATGCTTGGGGATTATCTCTTTTCATTTTCTGCCATGAGTTCAAGGACGACCTCCAAAAATTATCGCTGTATTGCAGTTTATCTGCTTTTTATTCATATTTTTCAAAATTCTATTTAATCATCGAAGATTCTGCTGTCTGACATTGATTGTTGGGAATTATTGCGGTCAGTTTTCTGCTGTAAGTTAAGGATGAGTTCCAAAAATCATCGTTGTTCTGCGTTGTTCTGCTTTTTATTTAAATTTATCAAAACTCTGGTTAAATTATTGGAGGTTTTGTTGTCTGGCATTGATTGTTAGGAATAATTGTTGTTTTTATATGCTGCAAGCTCAAGGACGAGCCCCAAAATCACTTAACCATTCAACCAATTAACAACCAATCTTAATAACCTGTGTTTTCAATAAAAAAAAAAAAAACCAAAAAGACAATTTTCAATGGAAATACCCGCCCCCTCCCCATAAAAGTAGTTTTTGAAATCTAGGTGGGGGCAAAAAAATAAAGCCCCTTTCCCCCATTTGACGCCAATACAGTTTTGTTATTGTTGAATTTTTCTAGTTCAACTCAGTAACGCCACAATGTCTGTTCGTTTGTTGCATCATATCCTATAAGAGCAATGTTAAATTGTCCTAGAACTGATTCTTCGGAGTTACTTCTTTACTATGATTCTCCTGCTTGACTCGATAGTAGTCATCACCGCTAGTATTGATGAGACCCATTTTATGGTACCAAGCATTTAAAATTAAGGGCATCAAGTTGCATATTTGGCGATTTCTCATTAAGTTCTGGGTCTAAACTTCTTTAACGATACAGTTCCTTGGCTCATCGTTGTGCCCAAAACCCGGTGAAATGTTTTCTCCGGAAGGGTTTGTCCACAGTTGATTGCTTGACGATCGACAACTAGTCTTAATCTCAACGTCCGCCATAAGTCTTGAGCCTACCAAGCGGCTCCAAGTTGGACTTGATGGTTAATAACGATTTTTTTAACTGCCGGTTTGGTTCCTCCTCGGCTGCAACGGGGGGCACTTTTGACATTTCTTCCATGTCGCGTCCCCAAGGTGTCATAGTACAAAGTCAAACCGCGGGAGGCTTCGACATTTAATCATATGTTGTATAGATGGCTGATTTTCAGCTCTTGATGGTTCAGATTGCCTTACCTTCATACCGAAGGTATTTGTAGTAGAAAACACCCAGATATTGGGCATCTGAGGTCCTGAACGCCTATTTTCTCGTGGGCTATGGATAAGTGTTGAAGGGATGTGGATAAGCAACATGATAAGTTAATCGAAGCTGTCCGTATTGTTTAGATTATTTTTGGCAAATAGAACCTTGGTATTTTTCCTCGGGCTTATTAATTTTATTACTTTTTATGGGAATTTGGCAATGCAAAACCACTGGTGTAGTTTCTATTGTAATTTGACGTTAATTTGAGGGAGTTCAGCCTCTTGTCGAAATCTCAAACCTCCTTCTCGTACACTAACAAAAATTAGTGTTCAGTTCTATCTAAAGCAAAACTGTCTCCAAAATGATTATACGGGGAAATATTTGTCTTTGCAAAGTTTCTTTGAAAATTCATTTTTAAATTTGGACTAGTATGGGCCATAGTTTGTTCTTTATTACATTACAGCTACTACTACAACCATGGGCCCAGTTTAGTTTACTGAGTCTAGTTTTAGCTTGGTTAGGCTACTTTAGTCTAGTTTGGATTGAAATTGGTAACTTTTGGTGTGTCTAGTTTAAGCTTAGTTAGGCTACTTTAGTCTAGTTTAGATTGAAATTGGTAACTTTTGGTGTGTCTAGTTTAAGCTTAGTTAGGCTACTTTAGTCTAGTTTAGATTGAAATTGGTAACTTTTGGTGTGTCAGTACAAACCTAAAACTGCTGAGACGAGTGGAGCTGAGATTAAAAAAATGGAAAAAAGGGATAGCAGGATAGAATATGTCATGAATAGCCTCCCGACATTTTCCAGGGAGAACGTAAAACTTAATTTGATACTGTTTTTAGTGTAGTAGTTTATTTATTACCTATAAAAAGCAAAAACAACAATGGGGAGTAAAAGGGCAAAAAAAATGAAAAGAAAGCAAAGAACAACGCAAAAATTATATAAATACTATAAGCAAAAAATAATTAACCAACTACAGGAAGGAAAAAATGTAAAAGGGTCGTTATGAGGAATGAAATGTACTTCATCAAGCAATGAAGTACCGCATGAAAAGCAATGAAATTTCAATTAAAGCATTCGTTTTTCGGTCGTTTTTTACAAAATAATAGGATATATGAAATCGCAAATCTGTAATAGTTTAGAAACAAATTTGGGCTATATGTTTGCATATCAGGGGGGTGGGGGTAAAGCATAGCATATATTAAATACGTAAACTAACCATTGCTGTATTTAAAATAGTTAAATTTATAGCAAACATTATAACTGGCGTTTGTAAAAGCCGGCTTTCATATTTTCGACCAATAACGCATGCTTTTATTTAAAATTTGATGCCAAGGAAGAAGAAAACGCCATAACATTGATAAGATTTATTTATCCAATTTAATCGTGGAAAATCACTGCTTGTGGATAATATAACATTAAAAAATGGATTTATAATGAACGGTAAGTTTGAGTCCAATGTTATAAAGTTTGAGACCAATGTTTTAAGTCTTTTTTATACCCCATATTTAGGTCATTTTTAAGAAGGTCAAAAAGTGCTTAAATTTGAATTTCCGGTAGAAGTGATTATTATATTTGTAAAGAGCATAAAAAAGGGCATCGAGTGGTATATTCACTTTATACGAAAGCCAGTAATACTGTTTGCTATAAATTTACCCAAAACTTTAGGACGACTTGAAGAAAAACCTCAAAGAACAATTTTGACAGACAAAGGCTCGGATGAAGTTTAAAAAAAGTCTAAAAAAGAGCGCCATATTTGAAGAAGATTGTTATTTTTTATTTATTGTTGTTGGCAACATTGTTCTGGCGCCTAAAAAAGAGCGCCATATTTGAAGAAGATTGTTATCTTTTATTTATTGTTGTTGGCAACATTGTTCTAGCATGTTTTGTTATCACTGATCATTGAGGTTATGCTTTGATGCTCTGCATGTGTTTCCAGGTTAATTTTTGTGCTATAAATTCGTAAATGTAGAGCAAATATGTGGTAAATTCAATAATTAGCAGATTCAAATCCGATATTCTTTTTGAGACACCTGATCCCAAATTGGTCAAAATTAAAGCTTCTAAACCTTGCCTTGTAGTGACTAGAAATCACAAATTTTACAAATTGGTGGGGTTTAAGATCTTATGATATAACATTAAAAAATGGATTTATAATGAAACAGCAAGTTTGAGTCCAATGTTTTAAAGTCTGAGACCAATGTATTAAGCCTTTTTTATACCCCATATTTAGGTCATTTTTAAGAGGCCAAAAAGTACTTAAATCTGAATTTCCGGTAGAAGGGATTATTATATTTGTAAAGAGCATAAAAAAGGCATCAAGTGGTATATTCACTTTATACAAAAGCCAGTAATACTGTTTGCTATAAATTAACCAAGTTTTGCTTCTTTAATATCGTAAAATGGATGTTGTCAGTTGGTTAATTTACATTTTCTCTTATGTCTTAATCTCTTCTGCTTTTCCTTCTACTCCTCAATCTGTATTTCTTTTAATCTCTTTATTTCTCTCTCCCTCCATTCGCGCTTCCCTCTCTCTCTTGCCTGTTCTTTCTCTCTCTATCTCTTTTTTTCTCTTTTTCTTTGTAGTTCCTTTCCTATCCAAAGTTCTCTCTCAATTTAGTGTATTTAAATCTAATATATTTAATGGGATTGGTGGATTCTGTATTTCCGTTACCTTTGGTTTGGAAAGAGCGTTTTTAAATGTTGTTAAGCATGTAAGTATCAGACAGCACGTGAAAAGAAAATGTAAATGAAGAGCAAACAATAACCTTCCATAAAAAGAAAAGCCACTGCAAAACTTAGCAGGCAACAACTAGCCACTCACCAACAAATTTATTAAAGCAAAGGACAATTCTTTAGTTTTCGCTGGTTTGTCACTTGTTTTTCCTTCTACAACCTTTAAGGTTAATGTTCAATGCTTAATTTTCAGTATGTTATTTTTCTGCTCTCCTATGGGTTCGGTATATCAGTAAAAAGCGACAATTTTGATGTCGACTCAATAGTCGACATTCGACTCTATCTAGCTGTCGAATTACATTTTTTAAGTTTGATGTACATGACTTTCTATTGAAAATACGAAATACGTTTTAAGCTGAAAATATATTAAAAATTGGGTAACATCGTTACAGAAAAACAAAACAAAACAATTCCCCTATTTTAGTATCGTAGTATCGTAATTCATGCTCTGTAAATGGATAGATCTGAGACTAATGTATCCAATATTATTAGTATTTTGTCCTTTCTGAGCAGGTTAGAGCTGCAGGATTGTCAAAATTGCATGTTTCAGAGAGAAAATATACCTTAAATTAGACGAAAACGGAAAAAAAAGTCTATTTGATAACCCCGCAACCAACCAGAAAAAAGAAGTGTTACCTTGTAGCCCAAGAACTCAAAAGTTCGTCATTTCGTTTCTAACATTTTCTTTTCATTTTCATTTCAGATCATTCTGACACTGTACGTCATTTTGCACATTCTCATGTTCAAGCTGCTTATATCAGTACTGGTGATGATCATAGAGTTCGTTTTTGGTATCGAAAAGCCTGATTTTTTTGTACATTTATTATTATTATTATTTAAAGAAAGAAAAAATAATTCAAGAAGTCTTACAGACTTGTAGGTCAAGTCTGAAAGGTTGGTTATATCTCAATGGTGCACAAAGACTTTACTTTATTAAACAAGAAACGATATACTTAAATCACAGTGAAAAAAGGACAGTGACAAATAATTGATATGGTAATATAATAATTATTTATAAATAATTAAAGTGACAGCGAGCGAACATTTCCGTGCTCCGTTATAAGGTATAAAATATGATATGATTGACTCATTTGATTTCCATTTTCACAAGTTAAGCTTAATATTTAATGCAAGCATCTTATTGAATCCGAAGATACCACTAATTAATTTGTCGGCAGAAAATTAGTTTAAATAAAGTAGGTTTCAATCTTCATCTCTTGGGTTTTCTTGGGGATTCATTCACTTACCTAAGTTTGATTGATGATTTCGTGTAATTTTAATGCTCTTGTACTTAGTCTTTCACACTAATTATGTTGTTATTACTTATGCAGTGCGCCGTTATGGAAATGCTTCTAGGTGCCAGAATTTACAATGCGACAAGTGCAAATTGAATGCAGTGCAAAGTTTTTATGTGTATTCATCGTGCTTTGAATCATTTAATTGATGAGTTCGTGTAATTTTAATGCACAGAATCTTAACAAAATTTTAGAAATTTAGAAATTTTAAAGAACAGAAATTACAATAGATAACCGAGTCAGACTCAAAACGAGCAGAAATTAACATGAGTAGGGCTCAAAAGGGGCCCTGTCTGACGCATTTCTGGCATCTATTATTAAGCAGTAGGACCGGTTGCTATGGAAACTTAAAGTTCCATTAAAAGTAAACAAACTGGGGTAAAGCCAGATGGATTTAAAATTGAAACGAATTATTAGCAGGTGTTTATTAGGGCTGGACATGGTGTACTAGTAATGAAGATGACATTGGACAATAGGCTGTTAAAAAAAGCACAAAACCACTTGTTTTAATAATTACATAATCATTTACAACTCTCATATTCATCTGCATTAATGCAGTTCTCGCATGTCCAGCTGCCCAATGTAGATATACGTAGAGGGACTGCTACAGATAGGGGTTACCGTAGGAAACTTTGCAGGCACAGGCAGGACGATCGTAGTTAACCTTATGATCATTGGAAGGCGACCATAGCAAAACTCATTGGTTATGGCCATAGACTCTTTGGACTGTAATGGAACTACTGCTCCCTCCGTCAACCCACGTTGTCTGTACTCAAATTTGACATTCATTGGACATTACTTTTTTTAAACTCAAATTTAAAGCAAAACAGTGTTTTTAAGATTAAAAACATCTTAAACTAAAATTTAGGATGGATGAAATTCATTTAATTCATTCTTTTTTTTCATTGAGAAATAAAATTAATAAAAAAAAAATTTAATTCTTTTTTTTAGTCGAAGTATAAAATATAGGACGGGCAAATTCATTTATTTCTTCTTTCGTATCTGAAAACCAAGATTTTAGATACAGGATATCCATTTAATTCCTTTCACATTACTTATGTAGTTTTCTGTTTTCAGTGGTTAAGTTTCGTTGCGCTTAGTATAACTTTGCACGTTCAAAGCAATCCTTCTACGCTAGGCTTACGTAAAAATCTCTACCATTGCTTGAAAAATCATCGCATGAAATCATTACTATTATGACAGTCTAGATTCAAGCTCTGATGAAGCGTGAAAGGCTTTCTTGGAGAATTTTTACTAATATGTTTTTTTTATTGATAACTCATCCGGGAATTTAATTTGTTGCTCCTATATCGAGTTTTCTACCATGTAACATAAGCTACGTAACGTAATATGCCATGTAGAGATCGAGTCTACTTGGCACTACCTACCGTTGCGGACAAAATTTGCTGTATAGTATTACACAGTGTAAGGTAAAGTCTTAGTAATGTTTACGAGGAAGGCCCTACGGTGTAGTGTGAAAGAACCAACAATTTTGTCTTCTACTAAATAGTATTGTCATTATTAGGAGTTTTCTAACCTCATCTTTCTTTATTATATACAGTAACATCAAGATTGAGCCTCGGACTGAACCCCTTGTTGATGCCAACACCAGTGCACCCAAGGAAACGATTTATGAAAGCGAATAATAACCTGACGTTTGGTATTTGGAATGTATACAAAACGTGATGACAGATTAGTATCTGTCTGTGGTAGACTGGCTCAACAATAAAAAAGCTTGATGCTGACCATATCATCATATACAGTGGTCCAGCGGATAAGCCAGAGGCCAGAGTTGCCGTGATGGTGCCAAAGCAGACCCATAAGTTACTCCAAAAATGGACTCCTGTATTCCGAAAATATTAGCTGCAAGGTTATTGGGAACACATGCTAAACTGTCAGTCGTTGTATACTATATCCCTACAAATGAAGCCACTGATGAAGAGAAAGACGACTTTTATAGATTACTTTAACCCATAGGCAAATATATACCAAGACATGACTTTGCTTCCTTGGAGACTTTAGCGCTAAAGTAGGAAACGACCGATCCTTGAACCCACAAGTTCTTGGCCAACATGGTCTCGGTCAATGAAATGAAAACGGGGAGCTTCTAATTGATTTTGCCTTATTGAATGACCTTGTAGTTGTTGGTTCTCTATTTCCTCACAAAGACATGCAGAACTACTCTTTGACATCGCCAGATGGAATGGCCAAAAATCAGATTGATTAGTGCCTTATAAGCAGAAAATGGCGATCGAGTCTGCAAGATGTTGGGGCCTATAGAGGAGCTGACGGATCAGATCATAACCTTATGATAGCCAAGCTCTGTTTAAAATTAAAGAAGATATGCAACAAAAGGACAGTCCCCAAACCTATTTTTGACGCTGAGAAACTCAAGAACAAGACATTAAAACAATCTTCTACAATGAAGCTATACAATAGATTTGAAGATTTATCCATACCAGAGGAAGCTGAATGTGAACTAGTATAAGAAGCCACGAAGAAATGCTACCACAAAATAGTTAAATCTTCGAACAACAAGTCCCTGATCGTGTTGTATTCCAAAACGAACAGTATAGAGCTCTTGACAAAGCTATCAAAAAGAGTGCCCGTACTTATTAGCGAAACCTTCTAGAGCGCAAAGCAATGGAGGCAGAAGAAGCAGCAAAAAGAAAAGACTCGTGAAAGCCTATGGAAGATTCTTACTCACTATGGAAATAGTAACAATTATTACCGCCATGTATGAGGACGGCGAATGTTGCGTCAAGACAACAGAGGGCCAAATTTTTTTCTTGGAGATTTGGCCAGGAGTAAAACAAGGGTATGTTCTATCACCATTACTTTTTGTAATAATGGTTGATTACATCCTGCGGAACACAGGGACAGGAGGCATGAGATAAAGCCTCGAAGTCCAAACCAATGATATTGACTTCGCAGACGACTTAGCAGTGCTTGAGTCAAGCAAAAAGTGGCTTCAAGAATTATTTGACGAGGTCTCGGTAAAGGCAAACTATCTTGGCCTACCTGTGACTCTCCTCTGTCCATTAACTGTGGCGACCAAGACGGTGAACAAGTTGTCCAGTTTAAATATCTGGGAAGTATCCTTGAGACCACCAGCTCGACAATGAAAGAAGTAAGCACCAGAATAGGACAGGCAAATGGTGCCTTCGGCAAACTACGTCAAGTATGGAGATTTCGGAGACTTCCTCTGCGTTTGAAACTACGCCTTTTTAACAGCAATGTAATGCCAATACTACTCTACGCAGCAGAAACATGGCACCTGAATCAAAAACAAGAGAGAAGAGTCCTGGCTTTTGAAAACTCGTGTCTTTGTAGCATATTGAACATCCACTGGTCACAGAAGATGACAAAGCAGTCCATCCGTCAACTGACACAACAACCTCTAGTAACTGACATCATCAGAGTCAGAAGGTGGAGATATTTGGGCCACGTCCTACGTGTCAATGACCATAGACTCCCACAAGTCGCTTTACACTGGCAACCACCAGGAACTCGTAGCCGGGGAAGACCCAGAAACACAATGTACTAGATCTACCTAAGGGATCTACGACACCTGTATACCTCCATTCTACCAGAATGGGAGGACATCACTGCAGCAGCAAACATGAGGGAAGATTGTCGGCCTCTCATTGATACCCTGGGTGCCTCAGGAGGCACATGCGGAAGTAAGGTCTAAAGTTCTATATTTGGGTGACTTAGTGGTATTATAGAAAGTGAAATATATTCTGTTCTAACAGGTTGTAACAACGGGAGAACCCTTTGAAAAATATTCGATACCAATAATTGCCAATGCATAAATCCACGGAAGAAGTGAAAGAGAGAATGATTATCCCAAGCATCGGCTTTCTTTTCGCAAAAAGCTGAACAGTGGGATCAGAAAATGTATTTTTATGGGTTTTAAAGTCTGAGGAGTATCTCTTTGAATGTGCTAAGCGCAAGTCTGGGATCAGCTGAAATATGAATTCCAGAAAATCTTCGCAAGTTTCTGTTAAAAAAATAACAAAAGATTTTAAATTTTGTCGATCTAAAAATCATGGATCCAAGACTGGGAAGTGTGGATTTTTTGTGTAATTCCCTTTATACAGTTTATTTTAATTTTTTTTTCTTTGCAACAAATTTGAAGGGATTATTAGCAGGTTTTTACTAGGATTAATTAATAAAAAAAAATTTTCCGCATAAAACAAGTTTTTCAAAGAAAAGTAAATAACCCTGTTAAATCAAATATGAGTAAAAATAGATTCAGATAATATACCAAGCCTAAACCTATCTCGAATCAGCATCAATAAATAAATGAGTCCTAAAACGAACAGAAATTACAATAAATAACCGAGTCAAACTCAAAACAAGCAGAAATTAACATGAGTAGGGCTCAAAAGGGGCCCTGTTTGAGGCATTTATGGCAGCTATTATTAAGTAGTAGGACCGGTTGCTATGGAAACTCAAAGTTCCATTAAAAGTATACAAACCGGGGGTAAAGCCAGATGGATTTAAAAAAAGAAATTAGAGTGAATTATTGGCAGATGTTTATTAGGGCTAGACACGGTGTGCTAGTAATGAAGATGACATTGGATAATAGGTTGTTAAAAAGAAGCGCAAAAGTACTTTTTTTTATAATTACGTAATCATTTACAGTTCTCATTATATTTACCTGCAATAATACAGTTCTCGTATGTCCAGCTGCCCAATATAGACATATGTAGAGGGACTGCTACATATAGGCGTGACCGTAGGAAACCTTGCAGGCACAGGCAGGGACGATTGTAGTAAACCTTATGATCATAAGAAGGCGACCGTAGTAAAACTTATGGGTTACGGCCATTAGCTCTTTGAGTAATGGAACTGCTGCTCCCTCTATCAACCCACGTTATCTGTACTCAAATTTGATATTCATTGAACATTACTTTTTAAAAATTCAAATTTAAAGCAAAATAGTGTTTTTAAGATTAAAAACATCTTAAACTAAAATTCAGGATGGATTAATGAGTTAATGAAAATTTGTTTAATTCATTCTTTAATATAGGATAGACAAATTCATTTTATTTTTTCTTTTGTAGCTGAAAACCAAAATTTCAGGTACAGAACATCCGTTTAATTCCTTCTTGTTTAATTGAAAACTAAAATTTAAGACAAATAAGATTCATTCATCTTCGACAATCTGTCATACTTCATCCGCAGAACGTGGCCTAGCCATCTCAACCTTACTCTCATTATAGCTATAGAAAGTGGGATTGAACCACACTTTTCGTAAAGCCTACTGTTTGAAATACGGTCAGTCAGGCGGGTTACCAGAACAATCCGTAGGTAATTTCTCGCGAAAACATTTATCAAATCTTCATCCACTTTTCGGAGCGCCGATGCTTCAGAGCCATGTTTGACCACTGTCAATCACTTTAGTTGAGCTGATGAGTTGTGAGGATTTCATAAAGAAAGATTTAAAGAAAATAGGAACTTCTTGGGAGGATGTAAAGAGGGACGCTTTGAATAGATTTGGATGAAGGAGGTGCGTGAGTAGCTGTGTTGGCCTCAGGTGGCTTGGTGCTGCGGTGAGTTGTTGGTAGTAGTAGCAGTAATAAAATTCATTTAATTTTTTCTGTTTTGTCTAATTCTTTGTGGCAAACAGTAAACGCCCGCTTATTTTTTTACGCCACCAACCAGAGCACAAACTAAGGGCTTTAAAAAAAGTTATAATAATAACAACAATAAGTCTTGGAATTAGGACCCCATAAGGTTTCCATGTCTCGATTAGAAAAATCTTAGTTTCAGCTTTTTTTTTCTTGTAAGAATAAAGGCCTCAAGTCTGCAAATGAAGTTTATTTTTTTGTAGAACTTCTGTTTATTAATTTGTTCCCGATTTATTTATGTAGAAACTTGTTGAGGGTCCAGATGGGATATTCCAAAATCGAGAGAACTATCTAAAACATTTTTATAATTTCTATGCGCTTCGAATTTACATTTTGGGGAGTTAGTGGATCTGACAAAATACAAAAGCCCCTTCGGCGAATATGCTTTTCCTGAAGCTATAGCTGTGTATTTTTTTGTTCATCTATCCATGTTTTTTTTAAAATTAGTTCTTCTGAGCAAAGCGAGTGAGGAATCCTATTATCCCTTGTACATCCTTCAAAGCATGTCAATCTAGGATTGGCCACATATATCGGAAACAGTGTTTGATTGCAATAATTTACTATAGTACTCAATTATTACTATTGATAAAAAACACTTATACAAAACGCAAACGTTTTCTTACTTTTTGCATTGTTTGAAAACTGTCTGTTTTAAAACATTTCCATAAATTTGGAAAATGGATATCTTCTTTAAATTGATTCTAGAATTAATAGCATGTCCGGTTTTTCTGCTGAAAATGACACATTTAAATCCCATCTAAGTCTTAGTTTTTCGACTAGATATTTCTGCCTTAATTTTATAGCTTTACCTCTGCCTGTAAATACAGCAGTTGGAATGTATGATTCATTCATAGATTTTATGCAAGCTGTTAGACATTATACCAATAGAGATTAAGCAACTAGACCAACAAAATAAAGTACTTTATCATTACTTTATAAAAATTAAGTCTTAAGTATTGTTGAAAGATTAAAATTGAGAAAAAAGGCAATATATCTAATGAATATTGAAGTATTTGCTTAAGAATTATTGTACGTTTAAAAAATGGCATTTATGGTAGTTTTTATAAATCGTGATTACTTCATTTTTATTACATGGTTATTATTTTCTTTTTCTATTTTTTTCTTGGTATCCTATAATTAATAGAAATATACTATATGCTTTAAACAAAACGACCAAATGCAAAATATGAGTCATGATTGAAAAATAGGCAACTTCAACCTTAGCTCGCAACTGTAGAAGGGAAGGAAAAAAAATGACGGGAATTGAGGAGAAGAAAAGAATAAGCGTTTCTGTAGACAATAAGTATTCCTGTAGAATTTTAGGTTTTTTATAAGGCAACTCAAATTCATTGATAAAGTATTTAATATTTTGAATTTTGTTCTTGTGACTGGTAGTTTCCAGAATTGCCGTGTTTGAATTTCTGGTTCATGTTATGCATTGCTTATAGCTGGTAAAGAGGTCTGGCTTACCCCATTAATTCAGGAGAAATAACTTTCAACTACTCTCAAGATAGGTGGAAACAGTTTTTTGAAGTTTTGATTTCAAGAACTGGGTAGTCTAGTTCTTTTGAATCCCCCCTCTCCCTTTGATTCTGATTATGAAAGAGATTACGCTGCTAAGACAAAATAACTAAAGATTGCGAAATCCTAGTTGGTTCAAAAAGATGGCGTCATTGTCTAAAAATTTACAACCAAGTAGTCTGGATGAGGTGATTAAGCTGGTATATTTGAATTTATCCAATGAGTCAACCCACAGTTTTCTCTTAATAATGACATCTATGACAAAAATTATACTAGAAAAACCAACACATTCTGCCCAGATTTATTTTTCTGAGGGACTTTTTTTCTTTGATAAAGGCATTTTTACTTCAAAAATTTTATCAGAAGAAGCAGATTAACAAGGTAAAGTGACAGCATGGTTGCATATAGAAAGACAAATGTGGATGGCGCTGAAAAAGGATTAGAACTTATATTTCTGGAATTTGGATTTTTAATCACCACCAACAGCATGGCCAAAAAGCCAAAATTTGCTGTAGCAAAGTCAGGTGCTAATTATGTGCCAATAACCCTCTAACCTTGATTTGCACTATTGATAGTGAAAACAAAACACTTTTCAAGTGACCTAGTTGTCTTGGCAGCCATCAGGCTAAAGATAAAGCATGGCTCATCATTACCATTTGAAAATTAAATCTTGCAAAGGTTGTTTATAAGGCAGTAGAAACGAAGATATCCTCCTGCCCTCAAATTAAGCGTGCTATCTCAGGAAGAGGTTCTATGTCTTTTCAATAAAGCTTTCTATTCCTTTTAAATCCTCAGTAAATTCAAAACTAAGTTCACTGATTCCAGTAAAACAGGAAATTTTGAGTCCCTGTTTGAGAAAGCAAAAATGAAAAAATATTGATTGACTGACAATTGTACGTTATCCAAACACTATTCTGAAATCACACCTGACTGTCCAACCCCGGTCAGAAATCAATTCCTTCAAAGAAATCCAAGTGCACTCTCACCTCCATCAAAACAAAGTGAACTAATAAAAAAAAAAAAAAAAAAAAAAACAATCTTCAGTTTTAAATGCAGAAAATAGTACAAAATGACAATAGTTCAATTCAACAATACAGATATACCTGGGATTTTTTTCGTTGAGCAAAAATTGTTTTTGAATAGTAAGTCACCTTAAATTATTTGCATCCAAGAACCATATCTGTCTTCTTGTCCAAAATTTTATGTTAAAAATTATTCAATAGAAAAGATTGGGATTTCATAGTTCAATTCAACAATACAGATATACCTGGGATTTTTTTCGTTGAGCAAAAATTATTTTTGAATTGTAAGTCACCTTAAATTATTTGCATCCAAGAACCATATCTGTCTTCTTGTCCAAAATTTTATGTTAAAAATTATTCAATAGAAAAGATTGGGATTTCATTTCTGTTGCTCAGAATGGTGGAGACCTTTTAGCACTTGCTATTTTTTTTACCTGTTTTGTTGAGTTTTCATTTTACACTGTTTTCAGCCTTTAAAATTGAAGATTGTTTTTTTGGTATTAGTTCACTTTGTTTTGATAGAAGCGAGAATTGCACTTGCATTTCTCTGAAAGAATTGATATCTGATTAAGGTTAGACTGGCAAGTGTGATTTTAGAGATGTGTTTAGATAATGTATAATTGTTTTTTTTCCTGTCTTTAAAACTGAAGATTTTTTTTTGGTATTAGTTCACTTTGTTTGGATGAAGGTGAGAGTGCACTTGCATTTCTTGGTGGAATTGATTTCTAATTAAGTTGGACTGGCAGGTGTGATTTTAGAGATGTGTTTGGATAATTTATAATTGTTGTTTTTTTCGAAGAAAAGATTGAATTAATATTTTGTGTTTTTTATTGCATTTTTGCATTGCATTTTGTGTTTTGTTTTGTTTTGTTTTTTTGTTTTGTGTTTTTCATAAATTTGATTGCATTTTGTGTTTTTTTTTTATTTTCTTCTGTTTATTGATTTCAAGGTTAACATTAAGGGATTTAAACTATTTTTTCTCTTCTTCTTTTCATCTTGTGACTGGTAGTGTAGAATTTCTTTTTCCTGATTTCTCTGTAGTTCTTGGAAAGCCGTTAAAAATGTCTGACCCCTTCTGATTCAGGAGGAACAGTTTCATTTGCAGTTTTTACAGGTAAGGACAATGTCATCAGAGTTTGGTTGACAAAAACTGGGCAGCCTGGTCCCCTGAATCCCCCACTGGATTTAGTTATGAAAGGAATTATGCCGTTAAGAAAGCAAATTAAAGACTGCCAAAAGGATTCGATATTGGTAGGGTCATTTAATGGTTCACACTGCTTTATGATCAAAAATCAAGCAGTGCTTAAAAAGGTTCTAGAGAAAGGAAGGCTAGATTTGGCTGATGATCTAATGTTGACATTTTCCTGTGAAAAGGATTTCCCTGTTCAAAGTTCATATGGATTGCAGTCACCCCCCCCCCCCCAAGGGCTACATGCCTGAGGGGCTAGTGTTCTTTTTAATAAGGGTATTTTTACAGTAGAGACTTTATTAGAGGAACTGAAGGACCAAGGTTTCACAAGAATACATCCACTCTTTGGTCAACAGACATCTGACAAGATGAATGTTGGTCGTTTTATCATTACTCCCTCACTTAACCTCCCTGATTTTATTTCTTTACTGGGTATGGGAAAAAGGTCAAGGCATATACTCCCCATGTCATGATCTGCTACCACTGCCAAAGGCATGACCTCACTGCCAAAATATGTTGCAGTAAACCTAGATGTTCATGGTGTGCCAACAGTCACTTAATATTATCTTGTCCTATTGATTGAGAAAATAATGCACTATTCAAATGTCCTAATTGTCTTGGCAACCATCATGCTAAGGACAAAGCTTGTCCCATAACAAAGAATCTTGAAAGGGTTATCGTTAGAGCAGTTCAAGAGGAAATCTCCATTGGTGTGGCAAAAAAAAAACATGCAGATATCCTCAGATCATACAACTGGAAGAATTGGCCCCAGTTCTTTCTAATGAAGAATTTCCTCCCCTTCCAACCCATTAAAACCGTACTCTAAGCCCAATCATATTAACGCAACAGAGAATTTTAGAACCCCTAATTAAGAAAATAATTGATGGAATCTTAACAGCCAGAATTACTGAAATGATCAACTCATTTTCTATCCTCAAAATTTAAAACAGATTCAATCTCAAGTCGTTTGGAAAAATGTTTCAGGATCTTAGCGCCACACATGCATCATATAATAAAACATTTATAGATTCCACTCTAAATCTTTCTATTTCTGAGGGTGACTTGGAATCCATTGACTCTGTCCCTATCTCAAATTCACCTTAAAAATCAACATCAGAAATCACAAAAAAACTTCCTCAACAAAAAATCAATTTCTCAAAAGAAAGCAAGTGCACTCTCACCTATTTCAAAACAAAAAGCAACTAAAAACAAACAGAGACAACCCCCAGTATCAAAGACAGTAAACAAAATAGTTCAATTTAACACGATAGGTTTACCCGTTCATCGTCTGGTTAAGACGGAATAGTTTTTGGATGTCGAATCTTCAGAAATTGTTTGCATCCAAGAATCTCATTTGTCCTCTGGTAGAAAATTTAATATTAAAAATTGCACAATACATACAGCTTGATTCCCTTGTATTCGTAGGGGTCAAACAGGCCCCTGGTGTTGACCTTAAAGTAACAATGCACAATATAATAAAGGACAAAATGGGCTTGAGTGCTCTTATGAGTGATCAAATTCTTTCTATGCAACGTTTTCGCTTACCCAACCCTACAGCTCAGATTAGTGATGAAAGTCGAGTTGCCCCTGTGATTGTCAAATTTTCTAATAAAGATGTTGCGCATACTGTCTTTAAAGCGAAGTCTAAGCTAGCGAAATCTGGTGTTTTTGTGAATGAATATCTCACGAAGCAGCGCAAGATTATCCTGGACAGTGCTAGAGATAAGTTCGGAGCAAAGAACGTTTGGTCGGACCAAGGCCGTATTTTTTGCTCGCCTACCAGGTGAAGCTTCTTCTAGGAGGCTTAGGAAGGTTGAAGATACCTTCTAGATTAGTATCTTATTTTATTTCTCGTTTGTAGTATTTATTTGTTTATTGTTTTGTCTTCGTTTGTTTGATCTTTTCTTTTTTGTGAGTTATCTTGCTTATCTTCTTTTACCATTGTTTTGCTTATGATTCGTCTTGTTGGCCACTCTCCCCCCCCCCCTATGGAGAACCCATTTTTTTTTTTTTTTTTTTTTTTTTTTCATTATTATTCCACCTGTCCCCGTATTGCAAAAAAAAAATTATTCATATAGGTTAACTATGCGTTTATAATGATTCGCAAACTGATTATTTACGTACTATATGTCTGATCAGTTGAATGGCATGAATCGGTTGCGAAAATTTGAATCTGACCCTTTTCGACTGAATGATATACTTCGCGATGGAATAGCAAATGATTATTTTGCAATTGATTTTGATTGCCAAAGATTGAGTAAATATATTCCAGTTACGTCGTCGTCATGGGAAAAAAGTGAGAATTTTCTTAGTGTATGCCATTGAAATTGTCATCTAACTACAAGTTATAATGATATCTTGCATTTGCTAGATCTGTCTAATAGCTATTTTGATGTTATTGGTTTTTGCGAGACTTTTTTGACTTCTGAGCATTTTCTGCCTTCATTTCAATTTCCAGGTTACCAATTATTTGTGAAAAACCGTGAGCTGATGTTAAGGGGAGGTCTAGCATTCCTTGTAAAAAATGGGATATTTTGCCGTCAAAGGGGGGATGTCGATGTTTGGATAGAGGGTAAGGTTGAATCGTTTACTCTTGAACTGGCTATTGATTCAAAAAAACTTATTGTAAGTGAGGTTTATAAACCACCAAGTGCTCGTTTGGAGGATTTCACGGAAGGATTTGAGATATTAATGAGAGCTGCGGTATCTAGCAAGTTAGATTTTATTTGTATGGGAGATTTTAATTTTGATTTGTATGATTTACGTGCTATTAATCTTGATTTTTAAATTTGATGGTTTCAAATGATTTATTTCCCCTTGTTGGGGTCCCGACACGTATAACTAGTCATTCAGCAACTATAATAGATAACATTTTTGTTAGTTCGAAGTACCTGGAATCTAGTGCTGCTGATGTTCTGGTATTCCCATGTTCGGATCATCTCCCAGTTGTAGCTTCTGTGCCACTAGTAATGGCCAAAGAGAAAAAGGCAGAAAAAAAGCAAATACGGCAATTAAGGAAGCAGAATATGGAAAACCTTGCTGATGAACTTAGTAAGGTTTCATGGAAACCAGTTTTTGATGAGACAGAAGATGCATCCTATGCATTTGATATTTTTATGAATATTCTCCAGCCGATATATGATAAATCATGTCCACTAAAAGTGTTCAGAAATACAAGGGAATCACCGAGAAAGCCGTGGGTTACATCGGAACTTCTTCAGATGATTAAGAAGAGGAATCTTCTGTATCAGTCATTTTTAGATTGCCAAAGTGCTGATATGTTTGAAGAGTTCAAAAAAATAAGAAATCAAGTGAATACATTACGAAGATCTTGTGTCAAGAGTTATTATGAATTGAAACTTGGGGAAACAAAGGGGGACTCAAGGGGAACATGGAAGGTTTTGAGAGAAGTATTGGGTAGTTACAAGAAGAAAAATACACCAACTTCACTAATTGTGGATGGAAAAGTCTATGAAGGCAAGCAGAGCATTGTGAATCACTTTGGTGCCTACTTCTCGACGATTGGTGAAGTGGTTCAAAAGCAAGACCAGCCACTGAGTCAAGGAACAAGTGAGGAAGCTTTCATTGATGATAGAGGCCTGGGACTAATAATGGAGGCTGAAGAAACGAATATGCAGGAGTTGAAAGAAATTGTAAATAGTATTAAGTCCAACTCTTCAGGTAGTGACGGTATAAGCCTTAAGACATTCAAGCTTATTATGGTTTATCTCCTACCATGCCTTGTTTACATGATTAATTTATCACTGAAATCGGGAGAATTCCCGCAAAAGCTTAAAGAGGTGCGAGTGATTCCTCTTCACAAAAGTGCCTCAAAGACTGATCTGACTAACTGGAGGCCGATTTCTCTACTGTCGGTGTTCTCGAAAATGTATGAAAAAGTTATGCATAAAAAGCTTTATGCACATTTAACAAAACATGGTTTTTTAAGTGATAGTCAGTTCGGATTCAGGAAAGGACATTCTACTGTTCATGCTATGCAGCATTTTCTTGATTTTCTGAATACATCAATGGAAAATGGTGAAATGACTTTATCGGTTTTTATAGATTTTAAAAAAGCGTTTGACACGGTTGATTTTAAAATTTTAATTGATAGGCTAAGGTCACTTGGAGTCACAGGTAGTATTTTAAAGTGGTTTGAATCTTATTTGATAGGGAGGTCGATACGTGTATGTTTTGATGATGTTATATCTAATAAATTTTTTATAAGTTGTGGTGTTCCGCAAGGTTCTGTTTTGGGTCCCTTACTATATCTTGTATATGTAGATACTATGCGGTTTTATGTTCCGGGTGTTGTTAATACTTCTTTCGCTGATGACACGGTATTTTCAGCTGCTGCAAGAAATGCTGATGATCTTGTGGAGAAAATTAATCAAGCTTTAAGTCATCTTTTAATTTTTACAAAGATTAGCCGTTTATCAGTGAATGTTTTAAAAACTCATTTTATATTATTTAGTAGGAAAGGAAGTCCAGTTGATTTAAATGGAAAAATATTTCTTTGTAATAGGCCATTGAAACAAGTAGCTGTGGTGAGATACCTTGGTTTCCAGCTTGATCAAAATCTGAATTGGAAAGCACATGGTGATCAGGTGGCAGCTAGGGTATCTAGAGGGCTTGGATTGATTCGGCGTCTGAGAAATCAGTTACCTCATTCTGCCCTTTTAACTCTTTATCATTCTATTGTCATGCCTTATATTTCTTATGGTTGTGTGATATGGGCTGGTGGATTTTATACAAATTTTAAACGTGTTCAGGTTTTACAAAATAAAGTTATTAGACTACTAGGAAATTATGTCCATGGTGAAAATGATACAGTTAATTGCTATAGGAAACTTATGATCTTTAATGTTAGCCAACTTCATGATTATCAACTTGCTATATTTGTATTTCAGAGTATTTATGGTTTGTCCCCTGAAATTTTTCGTCAAATGTTTATAAGGAATTCTTCATACCACAGTTATGAGACTAGAAATATGGATGATTTGGTATATGAGTGTCGCAGCTCTCAGAGGGGAAGTTTTGGTCCCAAGTTTGCTGGACCAGTAGTGTGGAATTCTTTACCAATGAGTATAAGGTTATCTGAAAATGTTAGCCAGTTTAAGAGTAGACTGAAGAATCACCTTCTGAGTAGAAAATAAATAAATAATTTAAATTGGATGGCTTATTGATTTGTTTTTTTTAAGTGTTGTTGTTTTTTTTTTTTTTTTTTTTTTTTTTTTTTTTATTCTTTGTTTTCATGTTGTTTTCTAGTTCCCAATTTTTTGTTTCATTTTTTTTTTTTTTCTTATTCTTTGTTTTCATGTTGTTTTCTTGTTCCCAATTTTTTTGTTTCATTTTTTTTTTTTTTTTTTTTTTTTTTTTTTTTTTTTTTTTTTTTTTTTTTGTTAATGTTGTTGGTATTGGTGCTCATTAATGTTTATCAGCCACTACTAACAAGTCTCTGACTTTCTAAAGTGGCTGATGTGGTTTTTTTTGTATATTGATGATATGTATAATAAAAGTGTCCTCTCTCTCTCTCATAGAAAAGATAGGGTCCTTAAAATCTGTTCTCAAAAAGGCGCAGGCCTTTTAACGCTTGTGAGGTATGATTTGATTAGCTCTGTGGTTAATAGTGATGTCCAATCATCTATGAAAGTGTTAGTTACAAAGGTTGAGATGGATAATCAGCCTCCTTTGTCAGTTGTTAATATATATATATATACATATATATATATATATATATATATATATATATATATATATATATATATATATATATATATATATATATATATATATATATATATATATATATATATATATATATATATATATATATATATATATATATTATATATATATATATCTTCTTCTTCTTTGAACAGTCCTACTTTCAAGAAAATATCAGAACTTTCCTCAAACCAACAAATACTTGGCGATTTTAATGCTGACCATCCTCTGTGGAATTCAATCCACCCAAGAGACCCTCAATCAGTGTTTCTACTGGATTCAATCTCTGTCATTTGGTATTCCCACACTCTAATAACACTTAAGAATTTAAGGTATGTGTATTCCTTCAATAGTAAAAATTCAACCATTGACCTTTGTTTTGTTGGTAGTAGACTATATGTTTATAGTAAAGTGTCCAGGTTCCCTGATAATCTTGGCAGCCAGTAATATCCAATTACTACAGAACTGTCTAAAAGACCAGTTCTCTCGAAATTTAATATTGCACCTGGATGGATTTTCAATGAGGATAATTGGAAGCCATGGGAACTTAAATTTGAAAGTAAGGTCCCTGACATCAATAATGATATTGATAATTTAAATGATAATATCACTAAAAGCAACATTGATGCTTCAAATGTTTTTTTCCAAACCCCAAAACACAATTATTAAAAAATGAAAAAAATATACTTTTTTGGAATAATAAATTGGAATCACTAAAACAAAATAAGTGCAATACCAGAAAAATCTGGCCTTCATAAAAAAACTTGAAATGAGATTGATAATTTCCTAGCTGAAAGAAAATCAACTTGGGGAGGCATTTGTGAGAATCAATTTAATCAGTCAACTCCTACTAAAACCCTCTGGAAAAGTTGAAAAAAATTGCAGGGTATCAGTTTATTCGAGAGATTTAAGTCTAATAATGGCTCACTTAAGTTCAAGCCATATGAGGTGGCAGAGACATTGAACAGTCATTTTGGAGGTCAATCTTCCAATAATTGTACATATAATAACTCTCTGTTTATGGAAACTCAGCCCTCCCCCCCCGGGTCTGTACTGATAACCTAATTCAACTTGAGTTTGATATTACGAAAGCTTTTACAGGAAAGCGAGTTGTATTTTCAGTTTTCTTTGACACGAAGAAAGCTTACAATAGTTTGAACCCTTTGCAACCCTTAGGCAGGTTCATTAATTTAATATTCGAAAATTTTGTTGGAATTGGTGCAAGGCAAGGCTTTTTAATAGATTTAATAAAACTAGAGATGGATCAGGAAGTCCCTCTGCTAAATTGGTTTCATTAGGCGTTCCTCAAGGAGGAGTATGGAGTCCTCTTCTTTCCAACATAGTAATTCGCCATATATGCAGATGGATTAGCCCTTTGGACTGAAGGCTCTTCTCCTGAAAATTGTCAACCCAAGCTCTAGGGAGTAATTGATAAACAGTCAATATGGCTTCATAAAGAAATTTTTTTTCTATTCCAAAAACTACTAGCATAGTTTTTTCTAGGGAAAGTGATCATGTCCAATGTTTTCTCTCAATCAATCTGACTCTGTATAACCAGTACAGCCATTTCTAAAGGAATGTGAAGTTTTTGGTGTCTGGCTTGATAATAAGTTAAATTGGAATAGTCATACTTCTTATCTGAGAGATGCACTGGAAAAACGGGTGAATTTTATGCATGCTGTTGCTGGGCAAAAGTGGGGTGCTAGCCAAGGCAGACTTTGAAAACTATTCAGGTCCAAAAGATTGAATATTATCTCCCTATCTATTATTCAGAAAATTTAATTTCTAAAATAGACCATGACCCGAGACTAACCATAGGTGCACTAAAAAGTACATCGATTGCAGGCTGTTCATTGAGAGAGAGAGAGAGAGATAGGTTTATTTAAAACAACATCGTAGCTAACGGCTAATTTGCGTTGCTTCACTATGCTAGATAACAAACTAACACAAAAAAAAGGTACAAACAAATTTGCGTGGCGGTTCGTGCGTAGAAGTACCTCTACTGTGAACAGTGCTGACATCTAAAAAAAGGGACGGTAGCAGCATCTGGTGGCTTCGTCAGAAGATTAAAAATCACCAAGTTCGAAAAGGTAGATGGCGCCACCGTATACAGGGGTGAAGAAAGGTCAAATAAAGTATCTTTCCTGCGCTTAGTTTGCATATTGATGGCACAGAAAACTGTCAGGATAGTCACTGCTTTAACTGGTGACGCCATTGACGAACCAGCACACATATATTGGGCACTATTGAGGTTAATATCCCTTCTTTATAAGAAAGGTTCCTGAAATTTTCCTTCAGTTTCTTTATGAAAGTTAACACCAATAAAAACCACCATGTTTTCAAGGAGTTTCTCATAAATCACACATTTTTCTGTGAAATTGGAAGCCAGGAGTCCAGCCATTGTCAAATTGACTTCCTGTTCCCGAAAATCTTATCTTTTCTTGTCAGACTCAGATTTCCTCCAATCCCCGAATAACATAGATAATGCCATAGATATAAATATTCCTGGTATGGTCTGCCCTAAGACTAAGATGAACACTCAAATCCTTCGTCAACTAACATTAAGCTAAAATGGCAGAATTTTGTAACTGGAAAAGGATATTTACTGATGGATCAGTCTCAAAATATGAAAAGGCATCCATAGGAATTTTTTCTTAATTGAATGGTTAATCAGTTGGGATTAGAGTTTCAATGGAACTTCTATTTTCCATGTGGAATCCATTGCCTTCCAAAAAGCTCTGGATACTATGCTGGAATCTGAGTCAGGTGCTTTTGTTATCCTCTCCGATTCTAAAAGTTATTCCATTCATTGTTCATCTACAGGAAAATATTCAGAAAATAATTCCTTCTCAGGCTCTTCAACTGAAAATGATCTGGGCTCCCTCTCACATAATCATTAAGTGAAACAAAATTGCTGACAGTATTGCAAAACAGGCTATTCACCAACCAATTACTTGGAAGGTTGCTCTCACTGTAAATGAATCCTCAAAGTTAATAACCTCTGCTGCAAATTTTCTTAGAATTAATAAAACAAGTGTTGCAGCTACTAATATATATGTTTTGTCCTTTGCCAGGCATCGTATTCCACATAACCTTATCCACCCAAATAGGAAAATGGTAAACTCTATTTTCAGTCTGAGAACTGGGCATGCAATGACCAGATCATAGCAAGTCATGCCCGTTTTATTGGTGCGTAAATATCGATGAGAGAATTGATCAGTTCCTCTCAGAATGCCCTCGTTCCTCAATTGAGAGAAATATTCTAATCAGAAAAATTGAATCATGGGACCTGAAGACGTTCACCCCTCTCGTTTTAGGTTTTACCCATGTTAGTAAAGATAGATAGAAAAACTAAAGGCATTGGGAGTTTTATTGTTTTGAACAAATATTTTCAACTAGTTGTAATTATATTGATATTATTAGGTTGCTTGCTTTTTACCAATCGCAAGAGGGTGATGAGAAGGGAAGATGAGTTGATTTGTATTTTTTTTTATTGTTTTTACGTTTTTTTACTTATAATATGTGATTCTTTGATAATTGTTTAATTTTTGTGTGGTGACGCAGAGGGCGAAAGCCGAGCGTATTTTCTCTAAAACAACAGCACTTACTAGAATTGTTTGATTAGCTTGGTTTAAAATGGTGATCTCTAATCGTCTACTGAAGTATTAGTTGCAAAGGTGAAGATGGGTAACAAGCCTCTTGTCTCAGGTGTTGAGTTGCAAATACATTAGCCTTCTTCTTTCAGCAGTCAAGTATTTAAAAAAACTAATATATCTTTCTTCAACCCAAATAATGCTAGGTGTTTTTAATCTTAATCCTCTGTGGGATTCAATTCACCAAAGTAATGCAGAAACATTTTTACTATTGGATTCAATTTCTACTACTCAGTTTTCTCAAACTATAATCACACCTAGGAGGTTGGGAACATATGTACATTCCTTTAATGGTGAGGATTCAAGCATTCATCTTGTTAGCAGCAGACCATTTGCTTGCACTAAGCTGTCAAGGCTCTGAGATAATCCTGAGATGGCTCTGAGGTAGTCCTGAGATGGCTCTAAAGTAGCCATCACCATCTAGTTATTTCAGAACTGTCTAAAATACCAGTCTTTAAATTCTTCCATACTCCTAGATTGATATTTAATGAAAATAATTGGAAGCCATGGAAGGATGAATTGGGGAACGTTGTCCCTCAGATAATTAATCATGCCGATGAATTATATAGTAATATCCCTGAAAGTATTATTGATTAATTAGGAATTTTCGTCAAATTCCTAAGCAAGCTAATTAAAAAAAGAGAAAAAATGCCCATTTTGAAATAATGAATAAGGATCAATGAAACAAAATAGGTGTGATGCCAGAACTTATGGCTCTTGAATAAAAAAAATGTAGCAAAAACATTGAAACGAGAAAGGCAGAACCTGTATTTATGGTACATGTCATGGCTGGCTGTAAACCAGCATGGGAAGCTATTTGTTAACAGTAATTCAGTCACTGAAGTCCAATAAAACACTCAGGCACAATTTCATGAAATTGCAGGCTATCAGAAAGTGGATAAATCTGTTGATTCGTCAAATCAAATGATGGCTCAATAAGCACAAGCCACATGATGTGGCTGAAATATTAAACACGGATTTGGTAGCTCAGTCTTCGAATAATAGTTCAGCTCATTTTTCAAATAATCATTCATACAACAATTCTTTGTTTATTGAAGCACATTCCAAATCACATTCTATCCACAAATCAGCAATGGGTGAAGATTTTGTCCACAACACATTACCTAAATCTCTTCCATCTACTTACCTGGTACCTATTCTTTACTGACATAAAAATTATTCGGTTCCTGTTTCAATTATAATAGTGTGGAGGGCAGCAATTTTAATTCCAATCTATAAAGGTGAAGGGGATCATTATGATCCACCCGTATAATGTCCAACTGCATTAATTTCATGTATAGCTAAATGTAGGGTTTTGTGCTTGCTGCCTGCTTAGAATCAATAATTCACTGCGGTCTAAAGTTTATCGCTGGTACTTTAAAAAGTACGTCCAATGCTACATTATTTAAAGAAGTTAATATCCCTTCTTTTGACGAACAGATTTTGAAACTATCTTCAAATTACTCCATGAAAATTAACACCTGATAAAGTCATTTGGTTTACAAGGAGTGTGTCAAGAATCATGCATACTCTTGTGAAACTTGGGTGTCATATATTAACCCAGCTTTTGTCAGGGTGACATCTCACTGGGAGGTATAGATATTCTGAAAACCATTCCTTTCCCTGTCAGACACTGACTACCAAGTATCCTCCTGCTAACATAGACACAACCATTGAAATAAATACCCCTGCCATGGATTAGCCTACCCCAGAAATTCAAAAGATTAGTTGAACCCTTCGCCTGCAAACTTTGGCGAAAAAGGCAGAATTTTGCGAGAAAAAAAGTTTACTGATCGATCGGTTTTTAAGATGAAAAGATTCTATTGACACATCTTTTGAATAGAACAATAATATTGATAGAAATTAGAGTCTCAGAGGGTATTTCTGTTTCTCTATTACCTTGATCTCCAAAAACCTATGGACATTATGCTGGATTCTGGGTATTTTAAATAAAATCATTAGATTAAATTAAATATATTCTTTTTAAACGAAAATGTTTTGGTTCCCACTTTACATATTGATAAGGGGTAATAAAACTACTGACAATATTGCAAAAGAGGCTATTCACCACCCACTTTTTCGGAAGGTGGACCATACATTTAATTAAACATTGAAACCTTTTGCAAAAAATTTTGAGGTTAAGAAGGCCCATATTGTAACTACAAATTCATATATTTTGACATTTTCTGGACATTGTATTCTCCAATACTTGATCAATTCCAATAAAAAATAGTTAACATTATTTTTTGCCTTAGAACTGGCTATACGATGACTAGATCACGTAAGGCACTAGATTAACTTTCTGAAATGAATAGATACTCTTTATACAGTTACTTATATATTGAAGAAACAATTGGTCACATCCTTATTACAGTATGTTATAATACCCTTATAACATATACCCTTATTACTATAATACCCTTGTTACAATACCCTTATTTTGTAATTGAGAGACCCTCTCTAATTACAAAAATGATACTGCTAGGTATAGAGATTTTCACACCACTGGTATTTGGTTTTAATCATCCGATTAAAATAAAGAATTAGAAGTCTTGAATACTTATGGTGGTTTTTTTTCTTCAAATTGTATATTCAACTGGTTGTATTTTGTCTGTCGTTTGAGTAGGATATTCTACCAGTCACAAAAACAGAAAAAAAGATGTTAGTAGTGTTACTTCCTTGCTGGATGTTTTTTTTTTATTTAATTGGAGGCGAATATGAGCTTATTTTCACTGTAATAACATGTTTGTACATGTTTTCCAAAAACCGTTCTATTCATTTGTCTCTGTTATCTTATACGATACCAGTGAATCACTGGTATCAGGATTTTATCATTTTAACAAATAAGATCGTTTTATACAATGATAAAATTAATCACTGGCAGTGATTATAATTATTGTTGTAAGAAGTGACCGTAAAAACGGATATATTTCGCTTAGGAGAATTTTGGAGTGCAGAGATAATTCAACTTTGAGTTTTGATGCCCTCCAAAAGTAAAGCCAGATCTGGTCATACTAATGAAGGATACCCTTTGGCTGCAGAGGAATATGATTCTATGCCTTCTTCTTTGGCATCCTTTGACGATCCAGATAAAGAGTAAATTATTTTAGTTTATGTTTTATAGCTTCAATTATTATAATTTTTTTTATTCATTTAGCATCTACATTATAATCATAAAAAAAGCCAGTATTTCAAATGGAAGGGAGGTTAAAAGTTCGTAATTTTTCTTGGAAATTTAAGTCGACGAAACGCTTTCTTTGTACACATATTTTTTAAAAGCTTATCGATTTATAATAATTTTTTCTTAATTTTGAAGCATAAAGAAACTTCCTTAGAGCCTTACTCTCTTAGAGGGATTACATATAAAATGAATTGTTGTAAGAACTGAAAACGAGCAAAAATGATCATATATACGGAGTTAGGCTACCACCCTCCTCATTCAGCTGTTTACATTGTAGTGTTTGATATTGTTTGATATTGTGATTGCTTTGCTTGTGCTCTAGCATTTGTTGTTGCTTGTGCTGTGCCTGCTGATTGTTAAATACACTATTGCTTAACTTATGCTTGGAAAACATCCACTTAAAAAAAAAACTGATAAAAAGAGAAGTTAAGAGTTACATTAAGTCAAAGACGAGTAAAAATAAGACCAAATAATAACTAAGGCGTAAATTGAACATAATTCACCATCAATAAGCATAGGAAACCAAGCATCAGAAACATTGCTCTAGTGTTGCTAGTAAAGAGTGTAATCTATTCTTATTATTTCTCCAAAAAGGCTAAAGGAAAATTCGTTAGCCTTGTTAGACATACCGAGAATCAAATATTTGATTGTTGACCCGAATATTTGATTCTGATCAACTTTTTAATAAAAAGTGAAACGTTGAGGGATGTTGGGGGGTGTGTGAGATGAAACCAAAAGACAATATTTGCATTCAGTTTATTAAAAAGATGTATCTTTTATGTCTTAAGAACGATTGAGGGCATTATGTTGAAATTTTCTCAGCATTCTGGAGTGGATTCTGAAAAGTGGTCGGAGGGCAACCAGTCCCCTGGTGGCGTTTTTTGCTTTAGTTTCCCAAAAGACATCTGATCAAGATTTGGAAACAACGATCCTGTTCCAAATTGTCCAAGAGCTTAATAACTATTCTTTCGATGATGACATAAATCCTCAATGTCACAGGGTTAAGGGTTGTAAGCTATCCAAGTTGTGCATTGTTTATATATAATGTTAATTACTGGGAAAAGGGGACATGTTTACTTGGAGGTCTCTGAAACGGCTTAGGGTATTGAGAAAACTTTTCGAAAATTTTTGGCGGACGTTGAACAAAATCAAAACAGGCTATTATTATGCAGGATGATTGTCGAAACGGCACAACATCAATATCTAAGGAACCGCCTGGGGAATTGAGTTGAAACTTTCAAGGCATGCTGGAGGGGATGTTGGAGAGTGACTGGAGATAGCCCCTTCCCCCTAATGCTCTTATAGATGTTTTCCTTTCCTTAATACCTATAGAAATTTCATGAAGCAATTTATTCAAGATAGTCAAAACTTCTAACAATGGGTCCTCCGGGGATTCTGTGTCACCAAGTCCCCTAAGGGCTTTAGGGGGTGTTGTCATGCTTGGAGGCACAGTTATTTGGCTTTTCAACTATTCTGGATAAGACGGATATTCCAAAATTTTGATCAGATATCTTTGGAGGAGCGTAGCCAAAAGGGAATAAGAGGGGAGCTTTGTGCCTATCCTACCACTTTTTAACATCCTTTTCAACTTACCCTGAAAGTTTCAACTTAGTACCCTCAGCCGTTCCTTGGATATTGCTGATATTCTTTTTTCTCAAGAAGCAAGCATATTGTTCGTTTTAATTGGTTTCCTCATCCTTCCCAACATTTCCTTAAAGTCATACCTTAATTCCCTAGTTCTTTTTAGAGATCCCGGATCAAAAATGCCCTCTTTTCCAATAAAATCCAATATATTAACAGAGGGCAACTTGCGCAACTTACAGCCCTTGCCCTGGGACCTAGGGGAACGTCAACCCTTAAGAAATATTTATCTGAGCTTTGGACTATTTTGAACAATATGGTTATCCTAAAATTTTGATAAAATGTATTTGGGGGAAAAGGGACGTGGGAGGCTAGTTGCCGTCTGGTCACTTTTGATTCTTAACAAGTGTAATAGAGCTTTTGATTTCCAATCGAATGAGACCCCTTATTAAACCCCAAAATGAGCAGAATTGATTCCGTAAAAGAGGGGACTGCCCCTTTCTCGTCCCAACCTCCAAATCATGGACGCAGAGACTTCGAAGGGCTTAATACTATTACGCAAATTAATATCCAAAATTAATTTGCTGTATCACACACACACAAACACACACTATATACGTAATAATATAATTACAACGATGCTTAATATACGGTAGTACTAACAACATATATAATAATTATATACGTTTTATTGCGTATATGAGGGGGTTCTCTTCCTCGTCAATACCTCGCTTTTTACGCTAAAGTTTGAATTTTGTTCCTGTTCTTTAAGAATGAACCCTGAATCATAAAGGCCGTTAAATTAGAATAAATAGCTCTTTTGAAAGAACCAAAAAACTTTTGCGTAAAGAGCGAGGTATTAATTAGGGGGGGCAAACCCTCTCATATTAGTAACAATTACAGTTTTTCAAGTTTTAATGTTGCTCCTTACTCTCAGTTGGAAAACTTAGTTTTTTTGTTTAATTTCTGAAGGGTTTTGAAATAATGCTGGGAAATCCAGTGCCCCTTTATGAAAAATTCTCTTCCCCCATGAAAAATTCCACCACGGAAAGATTCTGCCAAGTAACCTCCTCCCCCGACCCCCACCAGAAAAAATCCCCCTGAAAACGGTTCTCTACTTCCCAATAAGCAATACTATATTTAAACAATGGACAAAGTTCATAACTTGCAGCCCTTCCTCCGGGGACTCTGAGGAATTATGTCATCCTCAAAGACATATTTATTAGATTTTTCGACTATGCTGAACAAAATGACTATCTCAAAAATCTGATCCAGTAGTTTTGGGAAAAAATTAGCGTGGGAAGGGGCCTAGTTGCCATTTAGTTTTTGGTCACTTAAAAAGGGCACAGGAACTTTTAATTTAAGTTCGAATGAGTCCTCTCACGATATTCGAGGACCAATGGGTACGATCACCCCTGGAAAAAAAAACAACAAATAATCAAGCATGCTTGATCTTTCTTTTGGCAAAAAAAAGCACAATTCCGTGTTTTTGAAGATAGGAGCATGAAACCTCCACAATATGACTCTCCGATAAGCTGAATCTGACGGTTTGATTTTTATTAAGGTTCAATGACTTTCAAGGGGTGTTTTCTCTTTTTTGAAAATAAGGCAAACTTTCTCAGGCTTTTGAACTTTGATGGGTAAGACTTGATGAAAATTATACATTTGAAGTCAGCATAAAAATTTGATTCTTTCGATCTATCTATAGATATCAAAACTCAGTTTTTTAGAGTTTCAGGTATTATTGGGCTTGGTCGCTCCTTACTTAGAGTTCGTTACCACTAACTGTTTGAAAATTGAAGATGAAATGTTTCAACAAATGTTGTGTTCTTGATAAGTTTATTGTAGTTTTTTTTTGTCCTGATGAAGACGGATATTTGAAATGCGAAACAAGCACTAATGGTGACATCATTGGGAACTCTTGTCTTAAAAGTAAGGGGTTAAATTTCTGTGGAGTATCTAAAAAAATTAGCTTTAGTGACGATGGATATGCCAGAATTATATTTCCAGAGATGATAGCACTCAAAGAGAATTCAAGTATAAAACTAATAGTCGTTGACGATGACAAACTTCTTTCTTATGGCTCTGGTAAAACATTCTCAATTGATAGGTCGTATCGCAATCTTTCTGGTATTAGCATCCAAATGAAAACAAAGAGGAATAGAAAAGCCTATTGCTGTAACAATAGAATAGGCCGTATCTTATCTACATGTCGAAACTGTTACCTATGTAAAAATAATGTGATTATAGACAATGAATTCCTAAGTAAAATAAAAAAAGATTTTGGAAGATAATATCACTAAGCCTTTCATAAGGATGAAATTATGAAAGGCAAAGAACCCAGAAGTGTTATTAGTGCATTTGGTAGTGCACAAACAGATACGATCATTGAAGAAATTAATACCAATGAAAGAAACACATTATGAGCCTGTAGGTGAAAGTGCAATAAAAATCTTGTAAAATTCAAAATGGAATAGTGAATACTGTGCTGTTTATGAAGTAAGAGAAGAGAATAACTACTATGTCAAAAGGGATAAAATTTTGTATTTTATATGACAACATATCGATAAAATTTACCTTTGCATTACTTTGTTTTCATCTCTTTTATTTTTAGGTTACTCATATTTTTTCTTATTTTTCAGACAATGGACCTTGTTTCTTTTTTTTATACACTAATGTTTTGTTGTACTGACAATTCACGAAAGACGAATCATCTCTAATTTTTCCTTTTTTATGCAATGGAAAGATAAATTTCCTTTTAAAATGCACCACAATCAATTGACAGCAATTACGGTTGTACAATATTTCATGGTTCTTCAATGGCGCCTTAGAAAATGGCCTTGAGTATGGAACCACGTTAGAAGTATAGTTTCGATCCCTACTAATGAAAATAAGTAAAATCGCGTGACTTGCGGCAAATATTAAGATTTTGTAAAGACGAAAATAAAGTCATACTACGTTCATTTTTAATATCAAGACCACAGTGAAATCACCAAAACTGAAAATGCGTAAACTCAAACCTAATTGGGCAATAAAATTGCTCAGTTAATGGCAAGCAAACTTAAATGCTAGGAAACACTATATAAGTGCTACACTAGAAGTTTCAAACGAATGACTTAAGCCAAATGAATGATTGCAAAAATCGCCTATACTTGTGTTTATATTGTGACGAGCTCTGTTCGGGCATTCCACACACACTGTTCATTATACCTACCCCTGATTATTTTTTACCCCTGATTTTTTTGATTTTTTTTTATAAGTATAACTACATTATTTAGATAAAATATAAAACTTCTTATCTTCAAACATAAAAGGCTGAAATAAAAGAAATTAAAGCTTGGGCCGCGTCAGGAATAATGGGATACAGACTATTACGATACAGACAAGAATCCCATTATTACGTTTCTTAAAAATATTGAACGATTTCGGCCTCTTAATCATTGCTTTATAGGGTTTATTTTTGCGTTTAAAGATTGTGAAGAGATGATGATATTTTTTTTTAGCTAAAAACTCATTTGTTGCTTTTTTTCCCAAAGCAGGATCTATAACAAGGTTAAGCTTTGGGGAATTGGGGATTAGTGTTATTTTAGCGGGCGCTTTTAATTCATTTCCTATGCACGTTTTATCAATAAAAAGATAAATACAGTGAAACTTAAATTCTTGTAATTACATTTTAAGATACAATGGAAATTCTATTTAAAGATAACTATGTAGGATATAACTGGAAAGGCGTTCCTCGAAGGAGGTTCAGACGGAGTTTTTTTTTCTTTAATGTTTATGCCGGTGGATTCCCTATTAAACGTAGTTTATCCGTTAAAATTGTAACGTTTAATATAAATGTTATGCAAAAATAATACAGTGCTATCTTGTTTAATAGAAACACCGACAATTAATTAACCGGTTATCCCTCTCTAACGGATTAGTCATTGCTATATTTTATTAACACCAAGATTTGGATAGTTATGGTTTTTCTGTTTATTTAAAACTTGGAACCAGCCAACATAATTGTGTAATTTATTGCCGTGATTTCGATCGGGCTAACCTACCAAAAGTTTTTTTTTTAAACTGTTTTGAATACCTCTTTTGTTTAAAACTGTTTTGAAACTGTTTATTTAAAACTTGGAACCAGCCAACATAATTTTGTAATTTATTGCCGTGATTTCGATCGGGCTAACCTACCAAAAGTTTTTTTTTTAAACTGTTTTGAATACCCTTAACTAATTCAACAGCGATTGAAGAAGGATTTTCTTATGATCGACTCCTTGAGCCTTATTGTCAATGAATTTGGAAACAACTAAGACAAAATCGAGTATTCAGTATGAAGCATGTATAAGCATATGCTAATTTTCGATATTTTCCTTCAGCTCCTTTCTTATAAATATGACATTCATATTGGTGTTTTTTTGTCTAGAAAGAATCCGAAAAGGAAGAAAATAAGGCATAAAGAGGAAGATGACGAAAGACAAAAAGGACCACCTTCGTTGTCATATTTTGAGCTTGTGAGTATTCTTCGCTGTACTATTTTATCAATCAGAAATGTGCACTTGTAGAAGAATCTGAGGCTTGCCTGCTGATGTAACTTCAACACAGCCCTAGTTAAAAATGTTGTTAGAGCCACTACTATTTACTCTTTCTCCTAGTTGTAGACTACATCTCTAGACAGGCAAATGGACATGGGATCTGAATTAAAGGACGTAGCTTTTCCAGGACGTAGATTAAAATCTCATACAAGCCGACAAGCGGAAGCTTTACGAATTCCTAAAAAAAAACGCAAATGAAGCTGAGCAGTCCGGACTATGCATCAAGGCTCCAAAGAATATCAAATCAAGGCTGCAATGTAAATTAGCAGTTCAACCATGGGAATTCAAAAAGGAGGTTAATACATATAACAGGTGACAGATTTCAAGTATATATGCAGTACAGTAGCTTCCAGTGGCGAACCTTAAAAAGAATTACGCGCTAGAATATCCCAAGTCAATGCAGCATTTCAGAAACTTTTATACCAGGCTGAAAATCCACAGTATATTTACAGAAGCTGCAACTCTGACTGTTCTAGTGCAATAATTCGTCTGTTCTGAGTTAATCTGTAGAATGGCTCAGGCTAACTACGGAACCAGAGAACAGTCTTACTGCCTTTGAAGATAGCCATCTTTGCTGGATCCTAAGGATCAACAGGGTTAATAATGTCAGAAACGATGTGATTCGCACTCTTACATTCCAACCAGACATCACCTCCGTTGTGAGGCAACGACGATGGTGATACCTTGGACATATCCTTTGCGTGCCAGATCATAGGCTTCCTAAAATAACGTTCCACTATCTACTGGGAGGCACCCGTCATCATGGAAGATCAAAGAACTCGTTCCACAGAACGTACGAACGCGACAGAAATGCCCTCCAAATGAGTTTCGTCCCAGAGTACGAGAAAATCTACGAGGGCCTAATTATCTTAGGTGATAATTAACGCTGCAAGAAAATGGCCACATATTACGATTACTATACCTGTTAAGAATTAGACCTTTATTGTTACTATCGTAATAAATCATTAAAGTAAGCTATTGCTACAAAAGATTGTGCTTATTAAATTAAATTCCATATTAAATTTCCAAAAGTCAGCTTTAAAGTTTCTTTTTCTTCCTTCTGGTTGACATAACTCTGCCCCGAAGCTGAAAGAACAAGTATAGAAGCAGTCATATAGACTACATTATCATTAGCATTTTGTTCTTGTTTGTAATAACTCTTCTTTAATCATAGGCAGCGCAGTATCGCTGCCTACGTAAAGAGCGATGTGGGTACAATGTATTAGTTGTTTATTTTCTTTTTTTGTTTAGACCAGGGCACTTAGTATTGAAGGAGTTGTCGTAGAAACTTCGAAAAGGGCTAATTCGATTGGAAATTGAAATTGCTAGTACCTGTTTTCATAGTCGAAAGTGACCGGAGCGCAACTAACAACCCTCCCACGCTCACCATTTCCTCAAACACATTAACCAAATTTTAGATAGCCATTATATTCAACATAGTTGAAAGACCAGGAAATTATATCTTTTAGGATGACGACACCCACCCCAAAACCCTCAGGGTTGTAAGTTATGTCCTGAGGGCATTTAAGGTTTATATAGAAAGGGTGATTGTATAAACTTCGGAGTGGGCTAATTGGATTGGTAATCAAAGTTCCAGTCCCCTCTTTAAGATTCAGAGTCATTGATGGGTCGTTACCCCCCTTCCCTTGCATCTCGTATTTTCCCTATATGCATCTGATACAAGCTTTGAGATGGTCATTTGTTGCCGTAGAAACTTCTAAAAGGGCTTATTAGATTGAATATTGAATGGCTAGTGCTCCTTTTAATAGTAGAAAGTGATTAAAGGGCAACTAACCCCCCTCTAATGACCACCATTTCCTTAGACACATCCAATCAAAATTTTGAAACTGAAAACAAAATACATTTGAAATGTTTTCACCCTTCTTACTTTCATAAATGAAAAATTATGAAAACCTTAATGAAGAACTGTCAGTATATGTCGATTTAACTGACAGTCTACGGTCATTTGTGTATTTGTTTTTTTCAGTAAAACGCAAATTGTTTTCTGGTCTTGAGAAGGCATACGGATTATCAGCCCTAGTCATGTTAATTTTTGCTCGTTTTGAGTTTGACTCGGCTATTTATTCTAATTTCTGTTCGTTTTGAGTTTCATTTATTTATTGATAGCGATTTGTGGTAATTTTCCGCTTGGTAGATTATTTGACTTTATTATGCTCATTCTTGCGTTAATGCAGCTCTTTACTTTTCTTTTAAAAACTTGCCTTGTAGAAATTTTTTTTAACTGATTTTCTTATTAAGAACGAAGCAGCTTTTCAGTCCAAAGTCAGCTACAGCTATCTCGTCACTAATTTCCAAATGCTTCATGATTGCCTCAAAAATAGAAAAGGTTAAATCGTTGTCAACTTCCTTGTGAATATTTGGCAGATCTGTGTGATATTTATTTATTTATTTATTATTACGAATAGCATCAATGCTTGTCGCAAAAACACAAAAACACAAAATCATAATACTAATCTAAAGTAAATTGGCAACGACAAACTAAACAGCAAAAACGAACGGCAGTTGACCAATTTTTTTAAGTGGTTTTGGGGGATATGATTTGTAATCATGCTGACGAGTAGAGTGATAATGGCTAAATTTGAAAAACAAATTTGGATCAACATCATCCACTCCTTTAAGTATACGAAACACATTTACAAGGTCACTACGACGTCTACAAAACTTCAACGACGGGAGTTGAAGTCTAGATAGTCTCTGCGGATAAGAAAGGCGCTGAAGGTATGGGACCAACCTAGTGGCCCTTCTCTGAACCTTTTCTACCCTATACTAATCCGTTGGATTTAATGGAAACCAAACCGAAGCATCATACTCAAGAAGAGGGCAGACAATTGATTTATATAGTAGTAAGAAATTACGAAAGTTAAACTTGCTAAAGCTTCTCCTTATAGACGACAAACGATAATTTGCATTCTTTATAGTTTCCGAAACATGCTTCTCGAATTTCAGTTGGGTATTTAAAGTAAACATCAAGGTTACGCACTATTTCGTTAGAAGGGATTTGTATGCCAGACAGCTCGTAAGTATGCACAGGTGGGAGTTTACGAGCATAGTCTAGAACAACACACTACGAAGGGCTCATGAACAGGGAATTATACTCGCAACAATAAGTTAGAGAGTCAAGATCCTCCAGTAAAAGTTGCGCATCGTTTTGGTCTCATGCTGGTAGGTAAAGTTTTACATCCTCCACGAACATCTTGACAGTAGAATGCTGAACAGAGGAAGGTAGATCATTGATAAATAAACAAAATAAAATTGGACCCAGGCAGCTACCCTGGGGGATTCCGCTTACCACATCAATTGAGGATGACAAAGCTTTACCAACAACAACCTGCTGAGTTCTCCCATTTAAATGATCACCAATAAATGCAATTGTTTCTTTTTACCGAATTTATAAGCTCCACATTTTTGAAGAAGGATGGGTATTGAAACTTTGTCGAATGCCTTCGAGAAGCCGATATAAATACAATCAAAGGGTAAAGCTAGATCGGCAAAACGTTTAAAATCCAAAATAACCTCAAGAAGCTGAGTATTAAAAGACCTACTTTTCGAAAACCATGCTGAGTAGGATTCCAAAGGTGATTTTCATCAAAATATTTTGAACGCGTGAAACAATCAACTTTTCCATCAATCGGCAAAAAATAGACGTAATTGAAATCGGCCGATAGTTTTTAAAATCTGACTTGGAACCACTTTTGTGGCGGCTTTACCAAGGCCTTCTTCCACCCTGAAGGAAACAGTCCATGCGCCAAAGATAGGTTCAATATATAGGTAAGTGGTTCTGCAATTTCAGGAGCCATTTTTCTTATCATTATGTTCGGGAAACCGTCTATATCGGGCGCTTTAGACGTATCGAATTTTGCAAGAACAGCTTAAACTTCAGTCAATGAGAATTCCGAATCATCAAATGGAGTAAGAATGTCCAAAGATGCAATCGACTCTACTTGAGATGCAAAATTAGCGTCATTTGAATGAATTTGGTGTGTTTTAACAAAAACCGAAGAAAAAATTTGATTAAAAATAAGGGCCTTCTAAGAATTACTATCAATCTTTTGGTGTGTATCCGGATGTGTGAACGTAAAGTGTAGATGATGCAAGGTTAGTCTTATTTTTATTTGCATATTTCCAAAATATTTTAGGTGATACGGTGCTTGAGTTAATAAAACGCGACTCAAGCTCTTTACGATTAATCCTAAGAAGCCGAGTGACCTTGTTTCTGGCTAATGTATACGCATGCCATTCACCTGGATCCTCTTACAACTGAGTATTCGAATGTCCTTGCCTGACTACTTTACTATGTCGTGACTCAATATACGACCGCCAAAGACTATTTTTTTCACGTGTTGCTTGGAGTATGTGTCTTGAAAGCTTAGGTTTATTTCTACGACCGGACAAATTTTTCACCAAAGGAACAAATTTATCCCTATATTCCATCAACACTTTTTTTTTTACAAAATCAAACGCTGTGTCCGGAGAAACATGATTATTTTTTAGTTCATACATGATATTAATACGAAATTAATTGTCGCATTGCTTCATAATCGGCTTTAGCAAAATCATGCCATTAAAACTCAAAACCTCTCTGTAGAGCATCAATGTTCATGTAGATATCAAGCACAACGTGATCACTTTTACCTAAAGGCAGACGGAAATTTATACTCAAAATATCATCGATTGACTTGGTAATAACCAGACCTAAAATTGATGGAATAGCATCTTTCCTGACTCAAGTTGGCCTGTCAATATGCTGGTATAAGGACACATCATCCAATCTATCTAAAAATTGCTGCTCATACGATGAAGTGGACTGACTCGTACTTTGTGCACTCCAACCTATCAAAAGTAAATTGAAGTCACCTAGAGTAAGGAACTTTGAACTAAGACAAAGAAGACGAAAAATAAACGATAGAATATTGGCATTATTAATTGGACTCGATAAACTCACAGTAGAACTACGATAAAAGGCTGCAATACACATGTAAGTACTATGATAGGGCAATTTAAGATCAACCAAAAGACACTCCGACTCTGAGTCTACTAACGAATCAACAACTACAGAAAACTTAATAGAACCATGAATATTAATACAAATGCCTCTTTTATATGAATTATTAGATATTAAGTTATACCGTGGTAGCTGCTGAAAATAAATAGAAGGTTCACTGAAATGTTTTAATAAAACTTCAGTAACAACAACTAAATGTGGTTTACGTTGCTTTATTAGCTCGCTAAACTTTTCCCATTTAGATGACAGGCAGTCTGCATTTTTATAAGTTATCAAAAATTTATCACTCGGACACTTCAACTTTTTAGGGAGTCACTCTTGCATGCTCTTGTAGCTGCTTGGGGTTTCACGAAAAGAGTTATTATTCACAAGGGTTAGTCCGTTTTTGCTACGTTTTATCTTCCAGTTAGTTTCACAAGCGTCCAACTTCGATTTCAGCTCTTGTTTCAGGGCATAGTACTTCTCTTTTTCCATCAGTTCAATGGTAAGGTCATGAGAGACTTTGAACGATTGGTATGTAGTTTGATACTTGCAGTCTCGGACATCAGAAAGAAACAAGTTGTATCTCGTTCTACCGGTGTCTTGAACATCAACTTAATAGGCCTGATCCTACCAGGCGTATGTTTACCAAGTATAACTGAGTAACTACATTTCGCAGGGCCTATTAAAAGTAGCTTTTCGTTGAAAAATTTGCAATCGGTCTCATTTTGTTGTCTATGAGATGGCAAAGTAGAGTTTTCAGCTAAACCAAACACGATCAGGTTTTTCTATTTTTCCACAAGATATAACACATAAACTGAACTTAAGTTTGAGCTACTGACACTGATTTCCCTGTCCTTTTCACAAACTTTTCAGTTAGGCTTTTTTCCAAGCTCTGACAATTCACTCCAATTAGGTTCTCGGTGAAATGCTGGACGTCAGAAAGTGTGCACTTATTTTTCAGGTCTTTCTCGATTTCAGCTACTTTCCGTTGGATAGGCTCTAATAAGGCGCAAAACTTATCCTCCATTGCCTTAAATGACGTTTGCATTTCACTCCTCAAAATATCTTTCATTTCTGCAGATGTCAGTCCTTGGTTGATTGAGTTTTTCTGTTGTTTACATACAGGACAGAACCAAAGTGACCTGAGCCTGCAAGTCATTTTTGTGAATAAGTTGTATTCTGGCTCTGTCATTTCCAAGCATACGATGCATACCCAGGATTCGCACCAGTCGCCAAGCAGTGCAAAATCGTCATCTTGCAATTTGGAGTCACAACCTTTGCACTCATTAACACCTTTTTTGGACAAATATCTATGTCTTTTTTCGGCAACTGAGTTAGACGGTCCTTTATTTTTCTCCATGACTGTACCGTTCTATATAGTAACAACAGTGCGCGCGCCAAGTTTGAAACCAAGCGCGCACGTGGGCTAAGTCAAACAAGGTTAAACCGAAAAGTCCTTAAACAGCAAGATTGACCTTAAAAATGGGAGTTAGGGTAATAAACCAGTCTATAGGGTCACTAATCAGCAAAGCAGGTAAGCAGATTGATACTTATTACCTCTGATTTTTGAAGATTTTCGGATTACACGTTTAAGATAAGTAAACAGCGTTGCCAACCAACATTCACTGCGGGTTAACAACAAAATATTAGATATGTATCTAGTATTTCAAGGATATAGCCCACTTTTCTTCTCCAATTTCTATGCTGATTTCCTAAACGCAATCAGACTTTAGTACTTTTTCCCAAGTTATTAACAGCCTTGAATTTCTATTCAAATTTGTCATTTCCAACTACCCTATTGTCTATTTTGCCAATGTATCCAATGATGTTTTTTTTTAGCCAGGATGTGTTTTTTGTATACATCATAAACAGTGGTAATTGATTACATGTAAAAACAGATTGTGGCACATCAAACCCTCCTAGGACATAATAGAATGAGCAAAAATAGGATAAAGCAGCATTCAAATACATGTCCAGCTAGACATTTGTGCCTAGAAAGATTTTTGGCAAGGCATCTATGTCCAGGCAGTCTTTGTTTCAGAGGCAACGCCCTAGCGTTGTTTATAGCAAAGAGAGACATGGCCTCAATGCCTTGTAGTTTATTTTTGCAGAACCACTTTACATGGAATTGTAGTCGTATAAACTTTGCATGACCCTTTTTAACAATCAGAAGTGATTGGAAGGTAACTAGCCTCCTCATGCGTCCTTTTTTCCCTCGAATACATTCGATCAAAATTTTGAGATTTCTGTTGTGTTTAAAATAGTTCCGAGGTCGAATGACTTTAACTCTGGGGTTAACATAGCCCCCCCCCCCACAGAGCTCTCGTGGTAAGGGCTGGTAGTTAAGCAAGTTGCCCGTCGTTTACAGATCAGTTTTAAATGAGAAAAAGGGACATGTTTGATCCTGGGTCTCTAAAAGGGCTTAAAGTATTAAGGTACAACTTCGGGTAAACTTTGAGAGAGATTTCGAAAAAATAAAAGACTCTGGGTGCACGCTGGCTGACAAAAATGAGAATCAGTAATATAAGAGAAGCGGCTGTGGATATTAAGTTGGAGGTTTCAGGGTACATTGAAGAGTGATCCGACCAACCCCTCCAATTGCTCTTTTCTGTTGCAAGCTTTTCTCAAGAGTGATGAGATATTCAAAAGCCATTTTATTCCAAATAGTCAAAAGGTCTAGTATCTTTGCCTCCAGGGATACCACAACCACATACAGTCGTAGGAAAAAAAATTGTACAATTTGCACATTGTTCCCGCGCAGGATTTAATAATAGGAAAAGGGGGACTGTTTGATTCTGAAATGAAATATGAAAATGAAAATGACTGTTTTAAATACATCTATTATTATCAAAAAGGCGTTTCTACAGTATATTAAGAACAGCTGAGGAAATTAAGTTGAAATTTTCAGGACATGTCGAGGGGAGATTTTGTAGAGTAATCAGAAGACAATCAGCCCTCTTCACCCTTTTAAGATATCCCTCCCCCCAGAAAATGGTAGAAATTTTGAAGTCATTCTTTTCAAAGTATTCAAGACTTTGAAAAATTTTGTCTCTCAGATACAATTCCCCCAACAGCCCCCCCGGGCCAGGAATGTAAATTATGCATTTTGCCTATTTTTTACATGCTGGTTTTACTATTGTGAAAGAAGAGAATATCTGGTTTTGGGCATGTCCAAAAAGACTAAGGGCATTGAAGAAAAATTTCAGTGACTATTGATGGGTATGTTGAACTAAATCAAAAGACATTATGTGCATCCACGTTATCAAAAGGCGTATCTGTAATATCTTAGGAATGGGTAAGGGTATTAACTGGAAATTTTCAGAGCCACTACCACTGTTATTGTAACCTCAACTGTGAATACTTGCAACTACCAAGAAAAATTTAAAGGAATATTGAGGGATATGTTGGACTAAATCAATAGACACTATGAACATCCAGGTTATCAAACAGCCTATCTGCGATTTCTTAGGAATGGGTAAAGGTATTAAATCGAAATTAACACAGCTACTACTGCTATTAATGTAACTTCAACTTTTAATGCGTACAACTATGACTACTTGCAACTGTTGCTGCGACTACTTTTTTTAACACATCTGCTACTATGGCTGAAAATAGGCCTAGTTGCAATTACGAATGTAACAGCTTAAGACTAAGATAAGTTGAGTCTTCAAATACAACAAATTGTGACTGTGACTACTTTTACTTGCCACTACTTTCGGGAAATGTTGGGTGGGGGGGATATCGAACAAAAGCAAAAAAACGCTATGTCGTCATATGGGTATATCGAGCAGTATATCTCGAATGTAATAGAGATCTCCTGTTAACACTGGCGAAACTTTCCAAAGAACTAATGTTTTAAATAATTAGAAGATTTAACACCTTTGCCTCTGGGTATACTTAAAACTTCCAGGAATGCTATTGCTACTACTGCTGTAACTGCCATTGTCCTCACCGCTTGCGACTACTATGACTTTGACTATTTAACTATACAAATTTGACTATTATTCCTGTGACTATTACTCCTAACGATTGCTTGCAGGTGTTACTGCCTGCGGCTCAGACTGCAATTAATTGCATGTAGAACTATGGCTACTTTTAACTACGGCCTCTTGCGACAGCTTATATTATTACATTTAACTGTGACTGGAATTTCATGTTCTTTAGACACCAGTTACTTGTGATTGCGACTGTGACTACTTACATCTGCGTCTGCGACTACGTGAGGCTTTCACCACTTGCAATTTTACCTACTTGTGACAGCGAATGTTCGTAACTGCAATTACTTGTGATTGTTGCTGCAACTAAGGCTCCTTGTGATTGCAACTGTGACTACTGTGTATTAGAACAACTTGCAGCTTGGACAACTTATGACATTGACTGCTTGAAGACTTGAATACATTTGACTATGACCACTTTAGATTGCCGATATTTACGACTGTGACCAATTGCAACTGCGAAAAGTTAGGACTGCTACAGTTACTACTTGCAACTACATGGACTAATGCAACTTGACTGCTACATGTGACTGTGATTACTCGGCTGAACTCTACTGAAATGATTTTCAGAAAGTTTTAAAGAATGTTTTTTTGTAGGGCATCCAAGGTAAAACCCTTTGACCGGTAGCTCAACGGGTTATAGTCCCGCTATTTGATTCAACAATTTAGAATAATATAGTAACAAGAAAATTCGTCATTTTTTTTATTAGTAAATAAAAACTTTTCGAAAACGAAGTTTTTGAAAGAAAAGTAAAGGCCATATTAAACTTATGATCAAAAGAACTAGCCACCTACATTAAATCAAACTCATAACGACCAGAGTCCACTACCAAAGAATAAATGAAACCGAAAACGAATAGAAATTAAATAAACAATCATAGCAAAAAACATGCAACAGGTACTAATATAAATGAATGATTAAATCTTAAAACGAGTAAAGCTTAATTTGAATATGCAAATCAAGCTTAAGACGAACACAAATATTTTGTTATTGAAGCATAAATGAAGTCGAAAACGAACATAAATTAAATACACAATCATAGCAAACAAATATACAGTAGGCACTAATATAAATAAGAATTAAATCTTAAAACAAGTGAGATTTAAATAGAATATGCAAATCAAGCTTTAAAAGAACGAAAATCACTACAAAGTAGAGTTAGGGTTTTGCCTCCTTCTTTCACTGTAGAAGTCCAAAACCTACTGCAACATCGGCGCTTTACTGAAAATTTTGTGTCTTGAATAGTCTTGTAAAGTACAAATGAAATCAAGCCGAATATTTGATATTTACTGATATTAATTGTTCAAAGATCATCAGTTCACGATTTTATTTCACTGTAATTTTGATTTTCATTTTCAATGCTATAATAAATGGAAAAGAAAATATTTATGGTACAAATCATTTTCAGTGAAACGCCAATGACGTTTTTGACTTTTTGACTTTAGACTTTTACAGTTAGGGAAGGGGTCATTATCCAAATTTATGTTTGTAGTAAAGCTATATTTGTCCCGAGCAACCTTGGAAAGAACTAATAAAATTTAACTGAATATTTGATATATAATGATATTAAATACTGAAAGCTCACCAGTTCAAAAATTTATTTTACTGCAATTTTTATGTTTATTTTCAATTTTGTAATAAGTACAAAAGAAAATATTTGTAGTATAATTCGTTTTCAGTAAAGCTCTTATGACTCAGTAATTTTTATGCTTTTACAATGAAAAATGGAGGCAATACCTATACTCTTGTTTTTAGTGATATTTATTCATGTCAAGCTTGATTTGCATATTCAGTTTAATATTCATTGGTTTGAAGATTTATTTATTCATTTATATTAGTACACTTGTTTTCTTTTGCTATAATTGTTTATTCAAGTTCTGTTCGTTTTGGGTTTCATTTATTCTATAGTACTGATATCTGGTCGTTCTGCGTTTGATTTATTGTGGGTTCCTGTTTCTTCTGATCTTACGTTTAATATGGTCTTTACTTTTCTTTGAAAAAAATTCTTGCTCGGAAAGTTTTCTTTAATTAATTTCTGTTCGTTTATAATTACCAAAGTTTCAGATTTTTCAAAATCATCTATTTCAAAATAATTTTTGTTCCGGAATAAATTCTAAATTAAAACTTTATGTGCCTGGAAACAGTCTTGGCAAGAAAATTATAAAATTAAACTGAATATTTCGTCTATAATGATATTAATTGCTGAAAGCTCGTTAGCTCAAGATTTAATTTCACTGCAGTTGTCATTTGATTTTCGAATATTTATAATATAATTAGTTTTAGTAAAGTGCCAAATACACAGTAGACTTTCTACTTTTACCACTAAGGAAACGGGCAGTAGCCAAACTTATTTGATGTGAAAATTTTATTTGTCCTGAAAATTTTCTGAAAAGATCCAATAAAATTGAACTGAATTCCCATGATTTTTGAAATAGAATGTCGTTAAAAAGTTTTTTAGAGAGGATGTGGGGGGCAGGCCACGAATAGAGGACCGGGGGGTTAGCACCCATGATTTATCATTGATTAGTTTGTTTGAGATGAGAGGGATTGGGTCATGGAGGGACAGGGGTTAGCTCAGATAAGTTTTGGAATAATATATCGTTAATAATTGTTTGGAGGGATCGGGCCATGGAGGGCCAGGATTGAGATCCCGTAACTTTTGGAATAAAATATCGTCAATAAGTTTTTTTTTGTGTGGGGTGGTGTCAGGCCATGGAGGGAAGGGCAGGGTAAGCTCCCAAGATCTTTGCGATAAAATATCATATATAGTTCTTTTTCCGAGTGGGGGGTTGGACCATGGAGGGACGACCCAGGGTCAGCTTACACGATTTTTCAATAAAGAATCGTTACTAATTTTTTTTGCAGGGGTAGGGGAAGGTGAGCCATGGCGAGAGGGCCAGGATGCCAGCTCCCATATTTGTTAAGAAAATATCGTTAACAAGTTGTTGTTTTTTTTTTTTGGGGGGGGGGGGGGTTGAGCTATGAAGGGAGGACCAGAAGTCAGCTCCCACGATTTATGATTGATAAGTTTTTTCAGGGAGGGGGAGAATTGGGCTATTGAGGAACAGGGTTTAGTTTCTACAAGTTTCAGAATAAAATGTCATTACTAGATTTTTTTGGAGTGGAGGTGGGGGTCGGGTTTAACTGATGTTTGAACTATTTTAAGAACACTTGCACAAAATCCTTAATGCTCCCAGGGCATAATCTATAATACTTGCCTTCGGGCTTTTGTGGGTTGTGCCGACCCTAGGTTTTTTGTTATCTGATTTTGAACTTATTTTAACAAAATGGCTATCTAAATTATTCGATCGGATTTATTTCGGGAAAAGAGGTCAGAAAAGGGGGGGGGGGGGTTGCTATCCAGTCCCTTTTGACTCTTAAAAAGATAATTAGAACTTCCAGTTTCAGATCGAATGAGCCCCATTAGAATTTTATGCAATCATCTCTTCCATAAAAACATTATTTGCCCGCGAACCATAATTTACAACGCTCACTCCTGGGTTCTGGGGGCTGTGTAAACCCCGAAGTTTTGCTGTATGATCTTTGGTCTATTTTGAACAATATGGTACTCTCAAAATTTTTATCATATGCATTCGGGAAAAAAGGGCGTAAGGGAGGAGGGGGAGTTACCATCTGATCCCTTTTGATTCTTAAAAAGGGAATTAGAATTTTCAGTTTCTAATCATTTGAGTCCCATCCGAAGCTTATACGACCATCTCTTACATAAAAACCTTATATGCCCCAGGGCATAAACTACAATCCTTCCCTCGGGTTCTGGAAGGTTATGTTGACGCCATTTTTTTTTTAGTCGTTGGACTATTTATAATGAAACTACTCTCTAAGAATTTTGATTCGATGTATTTGGGAAAATAGAATGGGTGGCTGGGGATAGAGGCCCTCCGATCAATTTTGACTCTTAAGAAAGAAGCTAGAACTTTCAATTTCCAATCAAAATAGCAACCTCTGAAGTTTATACGACCATCCCTTCCATTAGAACCTTGTATGCCCCTGGGGCATAACATACAACAACACCTGCCCCGGGCTCTGGATGGTTATGTCAACCCCGGAGTTTTTGTGATCTGATATTTGAACTATTTTTACATAATACCATCTCAATATTTTATCGGATGCGCTTGGGGAAAAAGCGAGGTGGTGGGCCTAGTTGCCCTTCGATTTCTTTTGACTCTTACAAAGCGAACTAAAAATTTTAGTTTATAGTCAAATAAATTATACGTAGTGTTAACCCTGGAGTTTTTGTTATCTGAGATTTTACCATTTTTAATGAAATGGCTATCTAAAATTTTTATCGGATGTATTTATGGGGAAAATGGCGTAAGGGTAAATTGCTCTCTGATCTTTTTTTACCTATAAAGACTGAACTTCAACTTTCAATTTCCAATCAAATGAGCCCCATCTGAAGTTTATATGAGTATCCCTTCCACAAGATCCATATATGCCCCCAAGATATAACTTACAACGCCTGCCCCAGGTCTTTCGGGGGTTTAATTTTAACTCTTAAGAAAGAAGCAAGAGCTTTCAATTTCAATTCATTTGAGCCCCCTCTGAAGTTTATACGACGACCACTTCAATAGAAATCTTATATGCCCCTGGGGCATAAGTTACAGCACCTGCACCCGGGCTTTGGGGGGCTGCATCAATCCTGGAGTTTTTGTTATCTTATATTTAAATTATTTTTGACAAAATGACAATCTCAAGCTTTTTATCGGATCCGTTTAGGGAAATAGGCGTTGGGGGCAAGTTGCCCTTCCATCACTTTTCAATAAAAAAAACTGAAGCTGAACTTTTGTCCCATCAAATGAGCCCCCTCTAAAGTTTATAGGAGTACCCTTCCATAAGAACCATATATGCCCTCAGGGCATAACTTTCAACGCCTGTCCCCGGGCTATGGGGGTTGTGTTGACTTCAGAATTTTTAGTATCTGACCTTTGAACTATTTTTAACAAAATGGCAAACAAAATTTCTAAATTTTTATCAGATGAATTTTGTGGGAAAGCGTACGGGAGGGGGGCTAGTTGCCCTTCGATGACTCTTAAAAAGGGCAGTAGAACTCCAAATTTCCAATCGAATGAGCCCTGTTCGAAGTTATACGATCATTTCTTCCATATGAAGTGCCTGTGGGAAAAAATATTAATAGAATATTGGAGCCTTATGGCCTTTACTATAGGCAACGCTCTAGCGTTGCCTCTGATTTCGGTATCTCAGAAGGTTTAATCTGACTTTGATCTCATTTTTCTTCTAACGTAACAAGCTTCAATTAGTCCTTAGACAGTCACCGACCTTTCCTGTAAAGAAGTATTTAGGTTTGAATACTTTTTTTGCTCTTTAACTTTCAATTTCAAAACTAAATTGAATTTTTTAGCCTTTAAAACTAAATTATACCGTCGCAGGATTCTCAACGACTGATCTCATTACTGAATTATACTATTAGTGACATTTGGGCCAAATGATCTATCGGTAGGTCATCTTCATGAGTTTTATCCTTCCTAATGCTGTGAAATCTGCAGGGTTGCCCCCCGGTGAAAAAATTCTAGATTCTTAAAAAAATACTTAATCCGCACATAAATCACTAGATTATTGTCTAGAAATCACTAGAATTATAATATTCTTTGCCAATGCAATTAATAATCGTTTTGTTCCTTTACCATTATCTGTAAAGACGCACCTATAGGAAGTGGGTAAAATTACCCCCTAGAAAATACCCTTAGATTGATGTTTTTTTTCCCAGTAAAATAGAACAAAATCCTTGCTTCCTCCATATATTTTCTCCAATTGGTACCATTGGCTTATACCCCATCAATAAAATTGATTATCGGTGAACTAATCGAAATATTTACCTTTTTTCCCTTGTCGATTCAAAACCCCAATTTTTTCCAAAAAATATATAAACTATTTTCTTTTTACTCTAGTTGAGCTGGCATAATTACTGGTACAGCAGTGACAATTTTGAAAATGACCTTTCTATATTTTCATGGGAAAAATTTGACGTTCAATCGATACCAACCCTTCAAAAGTTTCGATAAACATCGGTCTTATTGCTTCTTTAATAAAAAAGATCTGAAGAAAATCTTTTTCTCCTAATACATTTTTGTTTATTGGTGATAATTGTCCATTCTAATACTTAAGCTATAAGAGAGCCTGGACTCTTCGTCTGGATCTGCGTTACTGTACAACATCATAGTTTTCATTATATATCATTCGTTTAAAGTATCATAGGGAAAGAACTACAGTCATATACAATAAAATTAGGTTCTAGTAAAGTTTAAAATGTTGTCGTGGTTTAAGCTAAATAATTAGGACGTTATCTACGCTTATTAAGTGTTTCAGTACAAATAAGAAAATTTGAAGAATTATTGGAGTTTCGATTCGATATTAGAAGTGAAAATTTAAACCATTAAACAAAGATAGTTGCAAAGTTTGAAATGTTGTCGTGTTTTAAGCTAAACAATTAGGATGTTATTTGCGCTTATTAGGTGTTTCAGTACAAATAAGAAAATCTGAAGAATTATTGGAGTTTTGATTAGATATTAGAAGTAAAAATTTAAGCCATTAAACAAACTCCCAGAGTAGATAAACTCCCCCTTACTCCCAACCGACTTCAGTCATCAAACTACAATCGATTTAACCTATCAAGTTATATTACAAATCTTATTATAAAAAACACCAAGTCCTATTTTCTTTTTCTGTTTTCATTCAGAAAATTATATTTAATGTATACCTACCATTTTATTTTTAAATGACTCCATTCCTGTTCTGTTCCAGAAGTAGAGGGTGTATTCATATCCACTATCCACTCCAATTTCAAAGGTTTTTGACAAAAGTAAATCTTATTCAGAACTGTTAGATAATAGGGAGTAAAAAACCATGAATATGAAGACAAAAATTTGATCTGAAAAAATTTAGTGAAATAGGAGCTATAGATCATTTTTACAAGTTTGTGATTAACTAGGTTCGTCTATCATATTGATGATAAAGCTCTGGGACCTATACCTGATATGGACTTATGGCGGGAAATTGGAAGTTTCAAAGGTGGTATATTTGCATAAAGGCAAATTTGAACCATATTAGGAACTCTAATGAACCACTATTTCTTTTTTATTTATTAATCAGCTTCCCGTGTTATTTATTCGATTTAATCATGGATCTACGCTCTATATAGTGAAAAATCCCTATATTTAGGAAAAATCACTGTTTTTAGAACAAAAATCGCCATAAATCACTAGCGGAAGAAAAATCACTAGAAATAGTGATGAATCCCTAGAGGTGGTAACCATGGGAACATGGGCTTTCAGATTATGAAAAGCTGAGAATCTAAAAGCCGAAGCCGCGGCAAATCTTGGAGGTTAAGAATGACTTATATAGGGCTACCAATAGCGACGTGAAGCGCCGCTAGGGGAGATCTTTAAAGGTCCTCGACGATGCAGTGCCTGCCTGGGATTTTATTTTAGTAGACTTAAAATTCTCTATATCAGTTTCAGTTATCTTTTTTTTTTCAGTTTCGCTATGCTAATTCGTGGGATGTGATTTTAATAGCCATTGGACTGCTTTGTAGTGTTGGAACTGAGCTTTGTTTCATTGGTATGGTAATATTTTTTGGTAATATTACCCAAGGTTTCGTGAACAATGGTCAAAATGGATCATCTGCAGCAAATGCATCAATATGTGCCCCTCAGAACTCAACTGTTGCTTTTGATGAAAACTTGTAAGTTTTTAGCTTTGCATTTCATATTATATTTACACTATGTATGATACAGATTAGTTCCAATGAAGCAATGTAAAGAGCATAACTCATGTTACATGGAATATAATATTGAACCTCTCCGGCACAAAAGTTTGCCCCTTTTTTTCAAGCTTCTTGGCCAATTCTGAACTTTTTATGTGCTTGCTTAAAAACAGGGATTATTATCTGAGATTAAAATAAATATAACGCTTTAGGTGTAATCAACTAAAAACTGACAATTAATTTTTTCACAACCTCCGAGAAGACAAGAGCAATATCAGATTTGTAAAGCTTTTTTCTCTGTATGCATTAGCCTCAACCTAAATGCAGCTGCATGGAGTGAGGGGGAGGTTTAGATGGATGAAAGGTATATTATCATATATTATCATTGGAAATAATTGTTTATGCCAAATTTTAGCCCTATCAAGTGACCGGAAGTGAGTGAAACATTGCCAGATTTGATTCTTATATTTTGCTGTTCTTTTTGAATAAAAGTGGCTAAAAGTAGTGATTATCAACCGTTGATAACAAAAAAAATTGGGGTTTTGAAGCGTAAAATCCACTAAATTGTACTTTTGTAATTTTTCCCTGCTTAGCTGTGTAGTGAGACATCAATAAAACCGAGATATACTTCATATTAAAGACTAGCTGTTGGTGTGGCGCTTCGTGCCGCACCAACACCTAGTTGGTGGGGGGCGCTTTGCGCCCCCCAAGCCCCCCCCCCCCTCGTGCGCGTAAGTCCTTACGTGCCATTTTAGTTGTATATATTTTTAACAACGTAAGACTTGCGAATATACAACATTCTTCGCTGTCCCATTGTCTGTACGTATAAATAGATTGTCAGGTTTACCGACTCTTGAACATGCAACATATAATTGTCCAAGGGAAAAACAATTCGTAGTCAGATCTATACCGCATTTTTATAATAATTGCCCTTGAGCTTTGTTGATGGTGATTGCTAATTGAATATTTCCTGTGTCCCCGTCGTCATTTATATATCCCCCCTGTGCCCCCCGGCGTCCCCGTTGTAGTTGTGTTCCTGTCTACCGGTCGTCATTTATATTCCCTGTGTCCAGGTGTACCGGTCGTCATTTGTGTCCCGGTGTCCCGGTCTGTAATTTCTCTAAGACTTGAGCAAAATTAAAACCAAAAATACTCCACTAAAACACAGTAGTCTGCCTGAGACTCTAATTAAGAAAGCCTGTTAAGCTTAGGTCATTGAGTTGAAGCAAATTTAGTCTCCCGTTTTGCATACATGTCCAGTCGACATTGTCCGTCATGAGTCAACCAAAAAATCTTGATCATCCCTTAGTTCTAGGACTATCTACCTTAGTTCTGCCCTATGAATGCATGAAGTATCACCAAGTTGAAATGCTATTCATTTTTATACAAACCTGAAAAAGCCTTACGCCAGCTTTGCCTCTCGCTCAGACTATCTTTCTTGGCTTTATCTCTAATTAGCCATGGCTTAATGCAACTTGAATTTAATCACAGGTCATCAGTAGTCAACTCCAGAAGCAAGAATTGAGAAAGCTCTGGCATTTCAAGCAGTTCGCGGTAACGAATCTGTAGGCTCAATAGTAACCAAAGCTCTAAAAAATGGAATTTTGATGCCAATAGTTACGTCAAAAGAATGGCATTTTTAAGCTGATTTTAAATGTATAAGTTTCATCAAGATTAGTCTTACCCATCAAAAGTTACGAGCCTGAGAAAATTTGCCTCATTTTAGAAAATAGGGGGAAACACCCTTTAAAAGTCACACGATCTTAACGAAAATCATACTATCAGATTCAGCGTATCAGAGAATCTTATTGTAGAAGTTTCAAACCCCTATCTACAAAAATGTGGAATTTCGCATTTTTTGCCAGAAGACAAATCACGGGTGTGTGCTTATTTGTTTTTTTTTGTTTTTTTTTTCCAGGGGTGATCGTATCGACTCAGTGGTCCTAGAATGTCATGAAAGGGCTCATTCTAACGGAAATTAAAAGTTCTAGTGCTCTTTTTAAGTAACCAAAAAATTGGAGGGTACCTAGGCCCCCTCACACGCTCATTTTTTCCCCGAAGTCACCGGATCAAAATTTTGAGATAGCCATTTTATTCACTATAGTTGAAAAACCCAATAACTATGTCTTTGGTGACGACTTACTCCCCCGCAGTCCCCGTGGGAGGGGCTGCAAGTTACAAACTTTGACCTGTGTTTACATATAGTAATGGTTACTGGGAAGTGTACAGACGTTTTCAGGGGATTTTTTTTTGGTTTGGGGCTGATATTTGAGGGGGGGGGGAGGGTTACCGGGGAGGATCTTTCCATGGAGGAACTTCTCATGGCGGAAGAGACTTTCAATGGAGGGGGCGCAGGATTTTCTAGCATTATTTAAAACAGTGTAAAAATAAATATGAAATGTTTTTCTACTGAAAGTGAGAAGCAGCCTTAAAACTTAAAACGAACAGAAATTATTACGCATATGAGGGGTTTACCTCCTCATAATACCTCGCTCTTTACGTTAAAGTATTTTTAGTAATTCCAACTATTTATTCTATGGCCTTTGTGATTCAGGGGTCATTCTTAAGGAATTGGGACAAAATTTAAGCTTTAATGTAAAGAGCGAGGTATCGACGAGGGGTGAGCCCCGTCATACACGCAATAAAAACATACGAATATAGAAATTCGCTACGTAATTTAATTCGTAAGTTATGTATATTTTTTACTTATGAAAACGTTCGTAAAAAATTATAAGTTATAGTTGCCTTTTCAAGTAATCAAAAAATTGGATGGCAACTAGGCCTCCTCCCTCGCTCTTTTTTCTGAAAATCTTCCGATTAAAATTATGAAAAAGCCATTATGTGCGAAGAGCCAAGATCAAACCATGCATTAATTCAAAAACGTCCAGAAATTAAAAAAAACAAGTTTTTTTAAATGAAGGTAAGGAGCGACATTAAAACTTAAAACGAACAGAAATTACTCCGTATTTGAAAAGGGCTTTTTCTCCTCCACGCCCCGCTCTTTACGCTAAAGTTTTTTACTGTTTTAAAATGTAGAGTTAAGAAAAAGAGTCACACATAACGTTACATATTGATATATTGCAGATCCTCCTTTTCATAAACTGAAGGCACATAGCATTAGAGTGGGCCTTCTTGATACTGTGGTGGCTATAGACCAAGGTCTTTTCCCCATGGACATGGGAGCATTGTACTCTTATATGGTCCATATATGGGTCAACGTCTCGCCACCGGAGGTACATTTTTGTTGAGTGTTTTCAATTTGTACATATATTTTTAACGAAGAGGCTATTGATCTCAAAGTAGGCTACAGAGGTAGTTATCAAAAAATGCAAGGAAGGGGTGGTGGCTTCTCTCCATTCATTTTCAACTCTTAGAAAGGCCCATTGGATTTTCAATGTCATGTCTTTTACAACCAATCCTTCCATAAAAAGAGGCTTTGTGAAATAAAAAAGAAACATGTATAAATAATAAAGTAATGCCGATGGCTTTACAACAGCCAACGCTAGAACTTTGCCTCTGGCTTTAATTTTACTCTTTATTTAGGGATGAACCAGAGGACCTCATGGTCATTGTCGAAAGGTTTGCAATTGCGGTTTCAATCTTAGGAGCTATCGTAACTCTGTTGGGCTACTTGTTTGTTAGTTTACTGAATGCATCTGCGGAAAATCAAGTAAGTTTAATTTGATTTTTAAGATAAGGTTGTGCCCAGTAGTGGTTCTGGCCTCTCTTGCACTCGGTACAAAATCTTGATAAACACCCCCCCTCTGTCTACAAAAAAAATTTTGGCCACATTTTAACAAAAGATGAATTTCTTTAAAAGAAATTCATTTATCAACAAAATTTTCATTCACTAAATCATGCCTGTAGTAACAAAAATTCAAAAGTCGAGTGCGGAAAAGTTGCTATTTTAAGGTGATTCAGGATTTAAGCTCATTAGTCTTAATGATAATTATTCGCTGTGAAACCAAACATATGGAAATCTAAAAAAAAATGCTTGAAATCCCAGAAAAAATAGTTTAATACCAAAACAAAAACAGCACCTTTGGAATCACCGTAGCCGAAAACCTCATCGTAGAGAATTGCCTTTTTTTGCAACAGGGAAATTAACTATTCTTTTTTAGTTTACCACCTATTTTTGTAACAGGGAAAGTAACTTTTTCTCAAGGGAAGCAATAATGTCTCTCCTTTTTCTTTTTTTTTGCGTTCGTTTTTTTTTCGGCTTGTGAAGCGTTAAAACATAATAGAGAGATGTAGGGCTCATTTGAAAAAGAATTGCTTCATCTAGTGCTGTTTTTAAATAACAAAACAATACTAAAGTAAAATGAAACTTGTAAAAAAATTGCCTCTTTATATTCAAAATGTAAGACACGTACATTGTGCAAGATTTTGAAAGGTTGTTTTGCCAGGGTATGATGTCATATTTGATTGACTTTTCTGAAGCATTCGTATCCCAAAGTGGATGATACTACTACTACTACTACTAATAACTCACTGCAGCACCAAGCCGCCTGAGGCCAACACAGCTACGCACGCTCCTCCTCCAACCTAATCTATTTAAAGCCTCCCTCTTTAAACCCTCCCAGGAAGTTCCCATTTCATTCAAGTCTTTATTTATGACATCTTCCCAACCCAGACAAGGACGACCTGCTTTCCGTGTAGCCCCAGACGGTTGGCCAAAAAGGACAATTTTCGGTAATCTGTCATCCTTCATCCGTAGAACGTGGCCTAGCCATCTCAACCCTTCTTTCATTATAGCCCTAGAAAGCGGGATTGAACCACATTTTTCGTACAACCTACTGTTTGAAATACGGTCAGTCAGCCGGGTCCCAGAATAATCCGTAGGCAATTTCTCTAGGAAACATCTAGTAAATTTTCATCTACTTTTCGGAACGCCCATGCTTCAGAGCCATATTTGACCACTGCCATCACTGTAGCTTCCAATATTCTAATCTTGGTTTGCAGATTTATCTTTCTATTCTTCCAAACTTTTTTTAACTGTGAAAAAACACCCTGAGCCTTAGCTATTCTACTTTTAACATCTTCACTGCTCCCACCATCTTTACTAATAATACTACCAAGGTAACTGAAGCTCCCAACCTGACCAATCTTTTCGTTACCTAATGTCACCTGATCATCTTCACTTATTCCTAGCCCTAGTGACTTAGTCTTCTTAACATTAATTTTCAAGCCTATTTTAGCACCCTGAACTCGCAAAACCTCTAAAAATTCATTCATTTTGCTCACACTTTCATCTAATATGCTTAAATCATCAGCATAATCTAAGTCCAGAAGTGTTCCCCCCCCCATTTGATTCCGTGGTTTGATACCCATTTGAAAGTGGATGATACTATATGATTTAAAACGGTTTTTATAACATTCTTTTAAAATTGGAATAGTCTCCCGAGGAAACTTAAAAGTTTGGTCAATTTGGCTGTAAAATGGTAAAATTGATAGGAATGGATAAATAATTTCGAGATAATTATGAAACATTTATTTTTCTTTTCTATGTCAAATATAATTAAACAGTTCGTGGGAACGAATTGTGAGTAAGGAGCGTCCCGGCTTAAGAGTAACCGAAACTCTAAAGAACGGAGTTTTGATGTAAATAGATATATCAAAAGAATCGGCCTATTATGCAAATCTTAAATATATGATTTTCATTAAGTTTAGTCTTACCTATTAAAGGATCCTCGTCAAAAGTATTAGAATCTTAATGAAAATCCCACCATAAGATTCACCGTATCACAAAACCCTATTGTATTGGGTTCGAACTTCCAGCTGCAAATGCGGAATTTTGTATTTTTTGCCAGAAGGAAGATCACTGCTGCGTGTTTATTTGTTTTATTTGTATGTATCCCTCAGGGGTGATTGTATCGACCCAGTTGTCTTAGAATATCGTAAGAGGGCTCATTTCAAGGAGAATTAAATGTCCTAGTGCCCTTTTTAAGTGACCTAAAAGATTGGACGGCAACCAGGCCCTTTCCCGCCTTTTTTCCCAAAGTTGCCTGATCAAATTTTGATAGCCATTTTTTTTATCATAGTTCAAAGGCCAAAGAATTATGCCCTTTGGAATATAACATGATCCCCTCCCACAGCCCAAGGGGAAAGGTCTTTAAGTCATAAAATTCGCCCATTTCTTACACATAGTATTTGCTATTTTTTACACATAGTATTTGTTATTGTGAAGTATGTATACATTTTTGGGTGGGGAAATTTTCTGTTGGGAGGGAAGTTCCCAGGGGGTGAACATGTCAGGGTAAATTATCCACTGGGGGAATTTAACAATTCTTCTTAAATGTTCTGCTTTCTTTTTTCCGTCTGAATTTTACGCATGAAGTTGTTAAGCGTGATTTTCCAGGGTAACTTTTCACCGGGATTGAATTGTCTAGATGATATTTCCGTCGTGAGTGGGATTTCTCCATGGAGATGGGGTCGGATTTCCTGGCATTATTTAAAAACGATCAGAAATTAAATTAAAGAAAACAAGTTTTTTCAACTGAAAGTATGGAGCAACATTAAAACTTAAAAACGATCAGAAAGTATTACGTGTATGAAGGGGATTGCCCCCTCCTCAACGCCTCGCTTTTACGCTAAAGTTTTAATTTTGTCCCAATTCTTTAAGAACGATAGTTTTAATGTTGCTCCTTACTTTCAGTTGAAAAAAAACTTGTTTTAAAAAATTTAATTTAAACTAAGAAAGAAACACATCAATGGTAATCATTTAAATATTTTTCCAAAGTGGTACCATTCTAAATTTGTACGATCAAAGTTTGATTTCAAACTGTTTGTCTTAAACATTATTTTCAAGATTGAAATCGTTTCCCAAGGATTTACTATGGAGTCTACTTGATCGTAAAAGCGTTCTTGTGATTTAATCATATTGATTGTAGAATATTAAAAATGATAAAATAGTAAAAATAAAATTTCAGAATAATATATTCTTAAAAGAAAAAATATTTATATTGATTTTCTTCATTAAATATAAACTAAAAGAGAAACACTTTAATGATTTAAGTTCTATTCTTTTCATTGCCAAATTTCTTTTATTCTGAAGTTGATTAGTATTTGAGTGCAGAATATGCGTATGAAAGATTCTATTAAAAATTTTATCTTTTCCAACAAAATAAGTGGCCGTTAATGGTAAATTGTTTGTTTAATTTATATGTTTTGGATGAAAATAAAAATGTCTATGTCTATGTCTATGTCTGAAATATATACTTTATGCTTTCCTAAAATAGTTTAAGGAATTAAATTTTTAGGAGTAGAAATTTTTCGGAGTAGATTTGAAATGAGCTCGTCAAAAGCCAAAGAGAAGGCAAGCTCATCGTAAGCAACGCAGGAGTTATAAGGTTTACAAGTACCAGTTTTCGACATCCAAATTTTATAAACCTTTTTCATCCCTTTGTGTCTGCTTTTATATTATTTCTAGTGCCAAGACTTAAAAAAATCTTATGTTTTCTGTAATTTCAGGTTTTTCGAATTCGAGCCCTGTTTTTTGAGTCTATAATTAGACAAGATGTAGGCTGGTATGACGTCACAAGTACAAACGACTTTGCTAGCAAAATAACTGAGTAAGTCTTAGCTTAAATATCTGAGCGACTCTTTGTTTGGCGGGCAAGCTGGATTTAATTTTTGGGAAACAATTTTTGGGTGCTTAAGGGGATCAAATTCCCCAAAGCAGCAAAATAACAATTTATCCTAGAATAATATCAACATATGTAAACCATCTTAAAAATAGAAGGGATCCTCCTTACGTAGACAAATTATTGGCTGGCAACTCTGATCCTTTTAATACCCATTAATAATCATGTCAAAGCGTTTACAATCTAGATATATGCACCCAAATAGCTCTAGTAGGGGGGGGGGGGTGTCAAGTTCTTCTAGCCTGAAAAAGACAAGTAATCTAAATGAAAGTCATAAGAGGAACTAAAGAAACTTGTAAAGTATATCCTGCAGTGTTTCAGGAAATGTGTCTCAAGCCCCGCTCCCCTCCCAAGGCCTTAATACTTCAATTAATACCTCGCAGGCCTTGATTGCTTCAAGGCCTTAATATAACCTTCACTAGTAATTGACGAAATTTTTGTCATTCAGATTGAGTAATCCTGAAAACTGGGCCAAATCGGTTATTCAAGCTAGATGCGTGCGCATTGCTTGAATGATTATAGTACCGAGGTTATTTTGTGCTCAGTTTTATTTCATAAGTCATCTTTTACTTTTCATCTTCTGCTCCACAGTTCTACTTTATAGTTCTACTTTACTTTAGGAATGGTTCCTTTCAAATATGTAGCTGCACTCTCTGAGCAGCTAGATTGGCGTCATTTGTTGAAACAAATTGTTCTTTTTGTGTCTTAGTCTTATTTTTGTGGAACTTCTCTGTCTTTTATAGTCTTTGACTGGTTCCCCATATGAAAGAAAAACAAATTTTTTTGTTTCCGTAGCCTCCCTATACACAACTAAATGTTTTAGCACTCCTTCGTTTTTTAGTAATGAAAAGGGTTTGAATTCGTTACCACAGGCAGCACGATTGCCCTGACTAAGCATAGATCTATATGGCTTAAGTGTGTGCATTTTTTTTCACGTGACCATTTAGTATTGAAGAATTTTTTTAAGCTTCAGTCAACATCAATTTTAAGGTTAATGTCACCGTTTCATTGGGACAGCCTCTTAAATGACCATGTCACAGTCCAGACACTGAAATATAATCACCCGTTCTGTCAATAATAACAACCCGGTCATCTATATATAAAAACTAGCTGTTGGGGTGGCGCTTCGCGCCACCCTCACACCTTAGTTGGTGGGGGCGCTTCGTGTCCCCCGAGCCCCCCGCGCGCGTAAGTCGTTACGCGCCATATTAGTTACGCGCCATTGTAGTTGTTATATATATATGTTTTTAACTACGTAAAACTTGCGAATATACAACATTCTTCGCTGTCCCATTGTCTGTACATATAAATAGATTGTCAGGTTTACCGACTCTTGAACATGCAACATGTAATTGTCCATGGGAAAAACAATCCGTATTCAGATCTATACCTCATTATTCTAATGATTGCCCTTGAGCTTTGTTGATGGCGATTGCTAATCAAACATTCCCTGTGTCCCCATCGTCATTTACATATCCCCCCTGTGCCCCCCGGTGTCCCTGTTGTAGTTGTGTCCCTGTGTCCCAGTCGTCATTTATGTTCCCTGTGTCCCGGTCGTTATTTGTGTCCCGGTGTCCCAGTCTGTAATATCTCTTTGAGTGTCCCGGTCGTCATTTACATTCCCTGTGTCCCGGTGTACGGAAACCAAGAAGTGAAGTTTAATCCTAATGCATCCTAATGAAATGTACCAAAATATGATAAAAAATAATACTTTAGTATACATAATGATGTAATTTGGGCTAGATTTTTATGCATTAGGAGGTGTTATTAGGAGGAGTTATTAGGGGAGGAGGTGTGAGGGTAAAGTATGCTAACCCAACCTTACCCCCATCCCCGTAATGTGCAAATATATAGCCCAAATTATACACGTCCATTGCATTCTGTCACCTGTTATTTGTCTTTGTGGCTGTGAAACCGGTTTTCATAGATTGTATATCCTCCTTATTATCCTTTACAAATTATACTGAGCATATTTTAATCCCCAGACCTACTCTAAGGGGAGGCAGGGGTCATGTTAAACCTAAAGGTATGGTTTTGGAACCTTTCAACCATGCTTAACAAAATGGATCTCAAACTTTTGATTGAACTTTTTTTTTTGGGGGGGGGGGAAGAGACGTGGGAGGGGGGCTAGTAGCCGTCCAATCTTCTTGGTCAAATAAAAGGGACAATATAAATTTTAATTTTCGTTTAAATGAGCCCTCTTCCGCTTTTCTAGGACTGTTGGTTTGATACAATCACCCCTGGAAAAAAATTAATTAAAATACATGTGTGATTTTTCGTCAAAAAGATAAATACAAAATTTTTGCATTTCAACATTTTTGTAGATAGGGGCTTGAAGACTCTACAATAGGGTTCTCAGATTTGCCGAATCTAATGTTATTATCTAAGTTAAATTCTTTGACTCTTACGGGGGGGGGGGGGTTCTTCCCTCATTTTGAAAATCAAGTTTCGTAGTATTTTATCAGTAAAACTAAGCTTGATGAATCTTATATATTTGGAATCGACATAATAAGCCAATCATAAATTGATTGCTATCATAGTAATATATATATATATATATATATATATATATATATTCCAATCATATATATATATATACATATATATATATATATATATATATATATATATATATATATATATATATATATATATATATATATATATATATATATATATATATATATGCTTCTTGGGCCTAGTAACCGCTTTACTTTTGTAATAGTTTTTCTTTTAGTATCAATAAATTGATTGATGGATTGATATCAAAATACCATTTCTTAGAGCTTCGGTAACTACTGAGCCGTGTCGCTCCATCCTTGCAGACATTACAGTACAAATTGCTTGATATATTAGCATTAGGATCCAAAAACTTAAAGAATAGGACGTTATCTGCGCTTATTAGGTGTTGCAACTACAAATAGGAGAATCTCGAGAATTATTGGAGTTTTGATTAGATATTACAAGTAAAGATAAAAATTATTAGACAATTCCCAGGGTGGACACCCCCCCCCCTTACTCCCAATCGACTTCAAACATCAAACTACAATCGGTTTAATCTATGTATTTAAACATAGAAAAATCACTAAGTCCTATTTTCTTTTTCAATGATTTCGTTTTCTTTTTTCATTCACAAAATTATATTTAATGTATGCCTCACTTCTTATTTTTCAATTAAATAGAAAAATAAGTCTTCTGAACTGAAATTAAAGAGCAGCATTAAAACTTAAAACGAACAGAAATTAGTACGTATATGAGGGGATTGGCCCCTCCTCAGTACCTCGCTCTTTACGCTAAAGTTCGACTTGTGTTCCAATTATTTAAGAATGACTCCTGATTCGCAATGACCGTTTAGTTAGAACAGTAAGGTCTTTACAGATTCAAAAAACACTGTACTGAGGTACTGAGAGAGGGTCAACCCCCTCGTATACGAAATAATTTGTGTTCGTTTTAAGTTTTAATGTTGCTCTTTATATTCAGCTCAAACTTGTTTTTTTTTATATTTAATTTTTTATTGTTTTTTTAATTGATGCTGGGAAATCCAGCTCTCCCTGCCATAGAAAAATCCCTTCCCCCACGAAAACTCCTCCCTGGAAAGAGATACTCCCACGTAAGAATCCCCACTAGACCTACCCCCCCCCCCCCCCCCTGAGAATGCCCTTATATTTACCAATAGCGAATACAATATATAAGCAATGGTTAAAGTTCATAACGTGTCACTTAAAAAGGGCACTAGAACCTCCGATATCCGATCAAATGAGCCCTCTTATTAGTAGCATTAGTAATAAAGAATCTCGACAAAGCACAATATTGTACTACTAGACAGTAGACTTGCACACATGTGGACTTAGAAGTAGGCCTAGTAGAGTGCTATTCACTGCACTTCATTCGTAGCAACATTTTATCAAGAACTGTTAAAAAAAAAACCGAGATTCAAGGAAGCTTTACTAGCGTAAAAATAGTAAAAAAACATAGGATGGGAATTCTATATTTTTGGGAAGAGCCACCCCCAGACTCTCCGATTCTATAAGTTTTAGACTCCTTCCTTATGTGGTGTCCTCTATAGTCCAAACTTAGCATCTTCTTCTTTGTGCCAGTCTGCCCCTGCTCTTACTCTTTCAAACTACATAATACATCCAAATTAATTCAATAATGGCCTTATAAAATAGTATTTTGATCAATTTTAGAATGAATTATTACTAAAAACAATAGTATTAGACGTGACTGAAGCTTTGGTCAAATCACAATGTTTTTTGCAAATAAAATAACGCACAATTTACGATGGACGGAGAGAGAGAGAGAGAGAGAGAGAGAGAGAGAGAGAGAGAGAGAGAGAGAGAGAGAGAGGAGAGAGAGAGAGAGAGAGAGAGAGAGAGGAGAGAGAGAGAGAGAGAGAGAGAGAGAGGAGAGAGAGAGAGAGAGAGAGAGAGAGAGAGAGAGAGAGAGAGAGAGAGAAAGAGCTCAATTTACAACAGTGTTCAAGATTGAATAATTATAAAATAAAAATCAATGATAGGGAAGGAGGATCAACTTACATTCTTGGTCTTCATTCTTAAGAGTTTCAATATTATCTACTCTACTACTTATTACTTACAACCTACTGACACCTACTACTGTCGGCTACTGCAAACCTACTACCTATTATGTATTATCTACTGCATATTACCTATTACCCAATGCCTCTTACCTACTACTACTACCTACTACTACTTTGAACTTTGAATATAAGCACACAAATAAAAGACAACTCCAGGGACCGATCGATGATCCCTAGGGACTAAACGTAGCCCCTGGAAAACTTAAGTATTCTTATTAATATATCACTAATTATTGACAAAACAACAAAGTGTTAAACTTAGAAACAGAAAAAATGCTGAAAAAAGGCACTGTGCATTACATAAAAAAGGAGAAAATCGTCCTAAACACTATTCATTATTACTATTAGAATATAGACGTTTTTTTTAAGATTGTGTCAAAATAAGGGAACTTAAACAGAATCTTTTATTTCCAGCTGAGTACTGTTCCATAATTTCACTCCCACCTATTTTCTAGAAAAATATGCTCTTTGCGTTTGAAAAATATCCAAGATACCTTGCATACTCCGCTTACCATAAAAATCTTCCTCCTCAATTATTATCTTATTTCAATATTAATAATTCTGAAGGCCTCTGTCTCCGTTCATCCAACCGTTCCTTCATTGTCCCCAAGTGTGTCTCTAGTTCCGCCCAGCGATCCCCCATTTATAAATCTATACTTCAATGGAATATAATACCCTCCAGTGTCGAGCTATCCACAAGTTTTCGCACGCTGTATAGCAATGTACTAAAATTTTGATATTATAACTCTCTAAATTCTTATTCAATTTGCTTTAGTTACTCATGTTTTCTCTTTTCTATTTTTTTCTCTCTTCTTCATTTTCAATTTTTTGTGGTTATGGTCCTCAACAAGTTCGCTTCCAGGATCTTTATTATTATTGGTGTTATATTGTAGTTTTATTTGAATAAATTGAAATTGAAATTGAATTGAATTGAAGAGAAAAAATGTAGATGATGAAGTTTAATAAGCATGATAATACGATGATAAATAAAAAAGGACAGGTTGTGTTAGTCCTGGGGGTACTAGCCTATGCAAGTATTCATACAAGAACATAGCAGTTTGGAGCTGGCCAATTTGTTTTACTGTTAGTAACTGAGATTTAAGAAAAACTTCTTTAGTATTAAGTTTATTAAAATAAATTGACTTTACAGGTGTATTTTGTAAGGTTTGAATTGTCTTTAAATTATAAAAGGAAGAATTAGCCCAAACATAACAACTATACTAAATATAATAAAATAGAGTAAAATAAAGGGTTCGCAAAACCTTTGCGGAAAGAAATTTTTCTTTCTATACAAAACCCCATTTCCTCTTGCAATTTTTATGGATAATGAATTTATTTATCTTTCCATGACAATAATTCATCAATGATTAGACCTAAGTATTTAAATTTTAAACCCTATATATCAAATATTCGTCAGTTGTTAAAAATAGTTCAGTATTTACCTTTTTAATAGTAGAAAAAACATATAATCTTTTTTAAATATTAACCAATAAACGGTTACTCCTCGTATTTTTTATTAAATCATTAAACGCGCTCTCCATGGTCTTAAAAGGGTTTCAACATTTAAAGCTCGGAATAATACAACTGTATCATCTGTAAATGATATTGTCAAACAATTTTTCATCAAATACCCTTTATCCGCGGCATAAGCGAGGTAAAGGAGTGGCCCTAAAATCGACCCCTGTGGAATTCCGCAAGTTATTAGGTGCTTTCGTTTTTTTGGTCGAACTATATTGTCCAGTCTATCCGACAGATATGAATTAATCCAGCTAACAATCCACGGAAAAAATAAATTATATTTCGTTAACTTTCTAACTAAAAAATAGTGGTTTGCTGCATCAATTGCTTTCGACAGGTCAATAAATAAAGCTGAGGTATAAAAACTCTTTTCTAGAAAAATCTTTCTATTTACCAATAAAATAGATAACCTTATGATCCGTCAAATGCTCTTTCCGAAATCCGCATTGGCTAGGTGATATTATATCCTTTTCTTCCACAAATTTACTAATTTTATCATGCATTATTTTTTTCAAAGATCTTCGAAATAACTGGTAGATTTGAAATAGCCTTGTTTCCATACTCATATAAAGGTATAATACGGCTTTTCTTTAGACCTTTTGGAACAATTACTTTTTGAAAAGACAAACTGATCAAAAAAGAAATCAAAATATGGGATATCACTGGCAAAACATGTTTCAGAACTCGTTTCGACATGTGATAAATTCCAGGAGCCTCTGATGGCCCCAAAGAATTCACGATCTTCTCCAAATAATTTGTGGAAACCGGTTCAAAAACAAAAATACTACTATCATTATCAAAATTTGAAGAAATTTGACTTTCATCTTCTATATTAATATCATTATCAAATAGTGATGGAATATTTTAACCAATCTCAGTAAAAAATTTACAAAAACTATCAGCTATAGAATGACAATTTCCTATTCTTTCCCCATTCGAGTTATTTATCTCCTTAGGGATCTCAATACCTTTATGTTTTTTTGGCCTCAAAATTTGATTAATAATTTTTCACTTTGAAGATGCATCATTCTTCCCAAGTTCAAAAGCATTAAAAAATAATTCTTCTGAGCATCTCGTTTTTTCTTATTGACAAAATTTCGATAACTAACATAAATATGTCGATTTTCTTTCGACGGATTTTTCAACATTGTACTATAAAGCCTTTTTCATAATTTTATCATGTTTTGTAATTCCTTTGTTAACAACGGAGGTTTAAATTTTTTTTCTTTCTCGATCTATTCTCATGTGGTCCTTCAATCTTACAACACTCGTGCACTGCTTCGCGAATCCTATCAGAAAACAAAACATAACTTATATCAGGGTCATTCTGACTCAAAACATCGCTCCATTCTAGTTTTCCTGAAGGATCTTGAAAAAGAAATATTTTTTCTCCAATTTTATGCAGGTCATTGATGATATGATGATAAATTATGCTGATAAATATGCTGATGATATGATGAAAAATTGCTAAACGACACCGTTACAGTTGCAAGGACATGATCCAAGCCTGGCGCAATTAGCACATTTGATGATTTCAGCCGGTCACAAATATCTTCACTAATTAATATGTTTTCAGTAAGCATAGCCGTGCATTCTGTAATTCGTGAGGGGATGTTAGTCGACAGGAAAAAACTAATTAATAGCATAGTTGGATTCTGCATTCCTAGCTCCAAAAAATTGTGGTTAAAATCTCCCATTAGCATACACTGCTTTTACACGACCCAAAATTCTGACAAAGATTCTGAAAATGATGAGACGTTTCCATGGAGTTGGAACTAGCTGTCCTGAAAATAATAGCAATCAAAATTTCAATATCATATTTTTTTACATTAACAACAAAAGATTCAAACCGACCTTCAACCCAGACACCTAAAGTATGAATGAATGAATGACTGTATTTAAAGCCATTTTTCAGGCCGTATACATACATATATAACAAAAAACAAACTAAATTATGTAACAATCGACTTTCGAATAACAAGACCCTTCCGGACAAAATTTGCCACTGCTACTATATTTAATTTCGACGTCGACTTCAAAGTTCCAAGAAGGGGCTCACGACCATCCACCCCAAGAAAGCTCCCTCTTAACTCATTTAGCCCCTGACACCTGAAAAGAAAATAGTCTAGCCCATCAAGATCACCGCAAATTGGACAAGTGTACCGCATTTTCGGGTGACACCTATTTTTCCAAATACTGTGAAGAGGGAGACAGTTTGCTCGCACCTGCATCCAAGACCTCAGGGATTCTTTTGGAATCCCTAATTTAAAATATAACTCTTCACCATAATTTTCTTTCACCTTATAGTAAGAACTTAAGCTTTTCGACTGGCTAAGGTCATTCCACCATTTCTGAATTTCTTGGTTTTCCAGCCTTGTTTGGATCTCTGAAAGAAAGGCTTTTTGATCTGAGATTTGGCCCTCTCCTCCATTCCATGCATACGATAGACCTGTGCTGTCCAGTAGTTTTTTGACATGGAAGGGCCATGACGATTTTTGTCCCAGGGTAAGTAATTCATCCTACGCTGCTCTAATGAGTCTTGAGGAGGGACATTGCAGTATTTTCAGCCAAAACTCAATTAATTTGATCTGTCTATGTTTTCTCATGGAGAAAAGTCCCAAATCTCCCTTAATGAAAAGTGTGTGAGTTGTGGCGTGCAGACCGAGCATTCGTTTATAATATTGTAGCTGCAGAGTTTCTAATGAATTTGCCACTTCTAGGCCCCATAGTGGATACTTCCCCTCCATAGTGGAGGATTGGCCTTATTTTTAAGTTGAACACGTTTTTGTGCATCTTTAAGTCACCTATTCCCGTCAAATTACTGTTCCTGAACAGCGTTGCCATTGCTGCTTTTCCTCGATTTGCCATCTTCGAAATATGATTGCTCCATCTTCCGTTCGATGTTAGATGGAATCCTAAATATATTGCCTGAGACACAACCTTCACAGCTTCACCATTCAAATTAAAACTTTCTTCATCTTTATTTCCTGTTGATTGTCTACGGCAAAAAATCATCACCTCTGTCTTTTTTGTGTTAATTTCCAGTTTCTTTTCCTCTAAATATTCAGCTGTTAAATCTAACAGAGTTTGTAGCTTCGAATTGGATCTGGCGAACAAGGCAATATCATCGGCAAATAATAGTAATGATAATATGTACTACAGTTAAAGAAATATGATCTGGTAAATTCCTAAGCCACCTTTTTGCATCTGCATTATATTTTCATAATAAAAAGAAAAACTTAATGAATACAAACTTAAAGGTGAAAATTCACTGAAGAAAGTCTCTCTGTGAGAGATATTACATCATAACAAAAATTACTTTCATTAACTGTGGTAAGTAGTACATCAAACGCAGTTTCAAGCCCCTGACAATTATACGTGGCAACGACAAGATCATTCAATGATTTAATTTGCTTCAGATCACAGGGATCAATAGACTTAGAAATCGGAAAAATTCAGATTTGAACTCGCTTTTTCATTCCCACCGTCACGTTCACAAAGGCCTCGTTCACATACACTAGCTAAATTAAAGTAATTTCCTGCAAGATCAGATAGTTAATGAGTCAGCAGAGACATTTTGAAACAAAAATACTAAAAAAGTCTAGTTACTCTCCTGTCATGTTAGCCGGAACCCAGGCTTCTTCTAGACGGTTCAGCGAGACAACATCTCATAGATTCTAACTGCTTGATCGCCAAACTTTGTAAAGATACGGCCCTGCACTGACCAAGATTTTCTCATACCCACTACATCCCTAGCAGCATTTAGAACTTCCTTTCTACGACGATTAAGGCTTTCACTTACAAAATATTGCGATCCTTTCAGCTTGCTCCGATTTTTCAATACTTCTCTTGCAACAGTTGGGCTTTTAAATCCGACTGCAACTGGGGGAATTCTGCTACTACTCGGCTTTCCCAAAATATTAACATCCACAATGTCAGACACGGACACCGATTGTAGACCTAGTCTGCTTGTTATTAAGTCTTACGCATTATTTGTGGGATGCCTTGTTGTCAAACAGTTCGTGGTAACGAACTGTAGTAAGGAGCGACCCGGCTCAATAGTAACCGAAACTCTAAAAAATGGAATTTTGATACCAGTAGTTACATCAAAAGAATCGGATTTTAATGCTGATTTTAAATATATAAGTTTCGTCAAGATTAGTCTTATCAATCAAATGTTACGAGCCTGAGAAAATTTGCCTCATTTTTGAAAATAGGGGAAACACCCCCTAAAAGTCATACGATCTTAACGAGAATCACACCATCAGATTCAGCGTATCAGAGAACCCTACTGTACAAGTTCCAAGGTCCTATCTATAAAAATGTGGAATTTCGCATTTTTGCCAGAAGACAAATGTCTTCTGGCTCAAATTTTTGCTCAGAAGACAAATGTCACGACAAATGTCGTGTTTATTTTTTTTTTTTTTTTTTTCCCCAGGGGTGATCGTATCGACTCAGTGGTCTTAGAATGTCGCGAATGGGCTCATTCTAACGGATATTAAAAGTTCTATTGCCCTTTTTAAGTGACCAAAAAAATTGGAGGGCACCTTGGCCGCCTCCCACGCTCATTTTTCCTCAAAAGTCACCGGATCAAAATTCTGAGATAGCCAATTTATTATCATAGTCGAAAAACCTAATAACTATGTCTTTGGGGACGACTTACTCCCCCGCAGTCCCCGTAGGAGGGGCTGAAAGTTACAAATTTTGACCTGTGTTTACATATAGTAATGGTTACTGGGAAGTGTACATACGTTTTCAGGGGATTTTTTTTTGGTTTAGGGGGGGAGTTGAGGGGGGGGGGGGCTTTGTGAGAGGATCTTTCTATGGAGGAACTTCTCATGGGGGAAGATACTTTCAATGGAGGGGGTGCAGGATTTTCTAGCATTATTTAAAAAAACTATGATAAAATAAATATGAAATGTTTTTTCTACTGAAAGTGAGGAGCAGCATTAAAACTGAAAACGAACAGACATTATAACGCATATGAGGGGTTTACCTCCTCGTAATACCTCGCTCTTTACGCTAAAGTATTTTTAGTAATTACAAATACTTATTCTACGGCCTTTGTGATTCAGGGGTCATTCTTAAGGAATTGGGACAAAATTTAAGCTTTAGTGTAAAGAGCGAGGTATCGAAGAGGGGCGAGCCCCCTCATATACGCAATAAAAACATACGAATACAGGAGTTCGCTACGTAAGTTAGATCGTAAGTTACGTATATTTTTCACTTATGAAAACGTTCGTAAAAAATTAAAATTTATAGTTGCCTTTTTAAGTAATCAAGAAATCGGAGGACAACTAGGCCTCCTCCCTCACTCCTTTTTCCTCAAAATCTTCCGATTAAAAATATGAAATGCCATTTATCCAAAAAAAAAAATAATATGCAAATTTCGTTTTAATTATTTATGTGCGGAGAGCAAAGATCAAAACATGCATTAATTTAAAAACGTTCTTAAATTATACAAAAAAAACAAGTTTTTTTAAATGAAAATAAGGAGCGACATTAAAACTTAAAACGAACAGAAATTACTCCGTATATGAAAGGGGCTTTTCCTCCTCAACGCCCCGCTCTTTACGCTAAAGTTTTTTACTGTTTTAAAAAGTAGAGTTAAGAGAAAGGTTCAAACTTTAGCGTAAAGAGCGGGGCGTTGAGGAGGAAAAGCCCCTTTCATATACCGAGTAATTTCTGTTCGTTTTAATATCGCTCCTTACTTTCGTTTAAAAAAAATTGCTTTTTTTGTTTAATTTCATTCAGACCAGGTAGGTGGTAAATATATACGCAGAAAGATATACTAGCTGGTTGCATTTCTTCGAGGTCATACTGCAGGTTTGACAATGCTTGTAAAACCTGCACTAGTTCAGTACTGAACTAGCTTTCATGGTGTCAACATCTAAACTAATCGGATTATTTTTCATTTTCACATACCTGATAGTCTGAGGTATGAATTTTAATCCCACTTGCTAGATCTAGCAGTATTTGACAAAATGCCAGTTTTAATTAAAACTTGGTTGACGGTTTATCAAGGTGTCAACATCTATTGATTTCACATATTTGATATTCTGTGGACTTAAATTGAATGTAAAGAGGGAGAGGAAATAGAAGGAAAAGAGAGGGAAGGTGGAGTAAAGGAGTGAGGCAGGTTAATTTTAGAAAGCATTTGGTCAGTGTAAAATGGAAAACAAATTAATTTTTAATCCTGTTTTGAACTTTATAAGCCGATCTCTAACTGATGGAGTTAGGCAAGAGGGTAAATTTATAGCAAACAGTATTACTGGCTTTCGTATGAAGTGAATATACCACTCGATGCTTTTTTTATGCTCTTTACAGGAAATTCAGATTTAAGCAGTTTTTGACCTCTTAAAAATGACCTAAATATGGGGTATAAAAAAGGCTAAGAAAATTGGTCTCGAAACCTTAAATACCTTATAACATTGATCTCAAACTAACTGTTTCATTATAAATCCAATTTTTTTTTAATTTATATTATCCACAAGCACTGGTTTTCCAATATTAATTTGGATAAATTAATTTTTCCAATGTTATGATGTTTTCTTGTTCATTGACATCGAATTTTAAATAAAAGCATGCGTTTTTGGTCGAAAATATGAAAGCCGGCTATTACAAATGCCAGTTATACTGTTTGCTATAAATCTACCTATATTGAATTCAGCAATGGTTAGTCTACGTATTTAACATGCTTGTTTCTAATTTGTTTCTAAACTATTACAGATTTGCGATTTCAAATATCCTATTATTTTGTAAAAAACAACCGAAAACGCATGCTTTAATTGAAATTTCGGCGACAAGGAAGAAGAAAATGTCATAACATTGATAAGATTTATTTATCCAATTTAATCGGGGAATATCAGTGCTTGTGGATAATATAACACTAAAAAAAAGATTTATAATGAAACGGTAAGTTTGAGTCCAACGTTTTAAAGTCTGAGACCAATATTTTAAGGCTTTTTTATACCCTATAATTAGGTCATTTTTAAGAGGTCAAAAAGTGCTTAAATCTGAATTTCCGGTAGAAGCAATTATTATATTTATAAAGGGCATAAAAAAAGGCATTGAGTGGTATGTTCACTTTATACGAAAGCCAGTAATACTGTTTGCTATAAATTTACCGGCAAGAGTTAATTCAAAAGGCAGCTGTCGGCTATTTTGATCGCGATACCATCATCCAAGCAAAGAAAGTTCTTTATGCCGAACTAAGTGTTAAAACCCGAATGGTGACTCACTTTAAAGATGAAGATAATATTCTTAACATGTGTAAAACTTTAGTTGCTGCTGCCAAGCAAAACCTAAAAATCCCAAAATTTGTTATTCTTAGTCCATGTGAAGTCCCAACTATAGGAGAGGCCGTAAATGCCACAGTTGTATCCATTCGAAAACTTAGACACACATCTCCTGGATCTATTCTGAAACTTCTTTTTTTCTGTCTTGTCCAGTCAGATGTTTCTTATTGCCTCATTGTATGGATGTCTACTTTTCCGTCTACGCTGCGGTCACTTTCTGTTATGTATAATAAAGCACGGCGTCTGGTTATGGACACCAACCGTTCTTCACCAACACCGCTCTTAAGTCTACGGTCTATTTACATTATTTCTTGTGCTTCTTTTGTCTTTCATCAGCTTCACGGCAATCTTCTGAAATCTCTTCGGAAAACTCCTATGTTTATTTCTGATTCAGCTCAATATAGCCTTCTTTCTTCAAATAATATCTACATTCCACCTACCCCTACTATTCAATCAGATTTCAATCCCCTCATTGCTTGTTAACAGGTCTGGAATTCACTACCTTCTTCTGTACAGAGATGCTACTCATTTGGGACTTTAAAAGGATTCTTAAGGGTCATTTAATAAAGAATCATTCATGGTGTATGGTTCTCTTCTCTGCGCTTTGACTCCCAGGCCTCAGGTATGTTCTCTATGTTCAGGTATGTTCTATTGTTCTCTCTCTTTTTTTTCTTTTTTTCTTATTTTTTCGAAGTCATCTTGTGAGAGTTTGATCTTACCGATCTCCTTTGCTATATTTTGCTTAACAAGATCACCAATTGAGTCATTAGCCTGCAAAATTTTTGTTCTTAGCTCAGAAATCCCCATTCGCACTTCCTTCTCAATTCCGAGGCTGGCAACAGTTTTCAAGTAACAGTTTGGATTTTCATCCAGAAAAGCCATTGCTTTTTTGATGGATGCATGTTTACTAGCACCACATGATTCTTTATCAGTTTCAACGTCTGTCATATTTTCAATCGTAATAGTTGCTGTTTTACGATCCCCGTGCTTGGACACTAAAAAATTTTTTTTCCGGGACCAACAATATTTATTATTCTTATTACCTTACCTCACCTTAGACCTTAGTTCCTCCAGAGCCATTGGTGGCGCATAGGGCGTCGACAAAGCCTCTCCATTCGTCTCGCATTGGTGCTGCAGCGATGACGTCTTCCCATTCAGGTATTAGTGAGGTGCTGGCCGTCCTCAGATCTCGGTCATGTGTTCGTCTCAATGTATTTTTGGGGCGGCCTCTCTTTTTTCTACCGTCTGGCTTCCATTCATAGGTTGTTCGAGGAAGACGGCTCTCTTCCATAAAGAACGTGCCCCAGGAATGTCCACCGCCTTCTTTTCAGCAACTCAATGACTGGAGGTTGACCTGTTTTTCTGCGTATTTCTGCATTTGTAATTTTTTCTTGCCAGCTTGTATTCAACATTCTTCTGAGGCTCATATTTTCAAATGCAAGGATCCTTTTTTCAAGCTGGGTGTTTATTTTCCAACATTCACTTGCGTAAAGGAGAATTGAGAGTACATTGCTGTTGAAGAGTCGAAGCTTCAGTCGCATTGAATATTTATTACTTCTCCAAATAGGCTTCAATCTATTGAAGGCACCTGTAGCTTGTCCAATTCTACGTTTAATCTCGGTCGAGATCTCTCCATCACAATCAATCCAGCTACCCAGGTACTTGAACTCCTAGACTTGTTCTAGATCCTTGTTTTTGCAATGGAGAACAAGTGGTGAGGTTGTGATGGCCATGCTCTTCGATTTGTCAATGTTTATCTTTAAACCGACATTCTCTGCATTCTCGGTAGTAGTGTCAAGCAGCTGTTGCAACCGTTCTTTAGACTCTTCGAGAAGGACAACATCGTTAGCGAAGTCCAGATCGAACAGTTGCTTGTTGCTTACTTTTACCCCGTAGCCCGATGCGAATCTCAGGGCATAATTCATTATAATTATAAAGAGCATGGGGGAAAGTACACATCCTTGACGAACACCAGACATGATCTTGAAAAATCTGGTTGTACCGTTTTTGGTCTTTACGCAACATTCCGATTCTTCATAAAGCGCTATAATCATATCTACTATTTTCTCGGGAATTCCGTAGTATTTCTAAACTCTCCACAAGCAATCTCTGTCAACTGAGTCAAATGCCTTTTCAAAGTCAATGAATAGGAGGTAGAGCTTCTTGTTCCATTCTTTTGATTCTTCGACAAGCATTCTCAGTATAAATATTAGATCAGAACAGAATCTCCCAGTAACCATGCTGCTCTTCTCGTAGAGTTGCGTCTAGTGCTTTCCGCAGACGCTGCAAAATGACGGAGGCTAATAGTTTGGATGAGACAGGGAGAAGTTTGATGCCTCTCCAGTTATGGCAGTTCATCAAGTCTCCCTTTTTGAAGAGTTTGACTATAAAGCCAGACCTCCTGCTTCATTTCTGAAAAAAAGTTCTCTAGTATTCAAGTCTGAAATGTTTATAAGAAATGCTTAATTTCTTTCTAAAAACTAGTCAGATAGGTTTTTACACAATTAAATAAAAAAAAACTAGTTTTTTAACTGAAAGTAAGGAGCGACATTAAAACTTGAAACGAACAGAAATTACTACGTGTATGAAAGGGGCTGTTCCCTTCTCAACGCCCCACTCTTTACGCTAAAGCTTGACTCTTTCTCTCAATTCTACTTTATTAAACAGTTATATAAAACTTTAGCGTAAAGAGCGGGACGTTGAGAAGGAACAGCCCCTTTCATACACGTAGTAATTTCTGTTCGTTTTAAGTTTTAATGTTGCTCCTTACTTTTAGTTAAAAACTAGTTTTTTTATTAAATTTCTGAACGTTTTGAATTTATTCATGTTTGATTTTGGCTCTCCGCAGATAAATTATTAAAATGAAATTTGCATATTAATTCTTTTTTTGGCTAAATAAATTTCTCTTAATTTTAATCAGACAATTTTGGAAAAAAGGGGTGAGGGAGAAGGCCTAGTTGCCCTCCAATTTTTCGGTTACTTAAAAAGGCAACTAGAGCTTTTAATAGCTAACAAACGTTTTTATTAGTAAAAAATATACGTAACTTAAGAATTAACTTACGTAACGAACTTCTATGTTTTTATATTTTTATTATGTATATGAGGGAGTTTTTCCCCTCGTTAATACCTCGCTCTTTACACTAAGCTTAAATTTTGTCCCAATTCTTTAAGAATGACCCCTGAATCAGAAAGGCCGTAGAATAAATAGTTCAAATTACTAAAAATACTTTAGCATAAAGAGCGAGGTATTTAGGAGAAGAAGAACCCCTCATATGCGTAATGCCCTAGGAATCTAGGAATCTACTGTACTAGGAATGCCCTAGGAATGACGCATGGAAGGATGATAGTTAGACTTATTTATTAACAAATTAACTGACATCATTTTTATATGATCCTAATAAGGGCTTATGACAGATTTGCCTCTTACTCAATCGGATTATCTGTCTTGGCTTTTTCTACAATTAGCTCTTCATTTTCATTTTTGACTCACTCACTTGCTCAGTGTTGTGTGGGTTCTAACTGCATCTGTCTTTGCTCTTCATGTTCATTTTTGAATCGTTTCTGGATTTTGATACCTTCAGACGATTTAGTAATGGCCTTTGTTTTAGCTGTCCGTATTGGTGGTGTCGCAATTGATGGTCCTGGTTGTTAAATTTCACATCTTATCACGTTTAATAGTTCAGGTGCTGGTTCCAAAGAATCATCATTTATAGTAGCTGCAACTGAAAATTTTTGTTTTTTGGGTCTTCCAACAGACCTGATCGAACAGTTCGTGGTAAGGAACTGTAATAAGGAGCGACGCGGCTCAATAGTAACCGAAACTCTAAAAAACGGGATTTTGATACCAATATATACATCAAAAGAATCGGATTTTTAGGCCGATTTTAAATATACTGATTTAACCCATCAAAAGTTACAAGCCAAAGAAAATTTGCCTTATTTTGGAAAAAAAGAGGGAAACACATCTAAAAGTCATAGAATATTAATTAAAATCACACCATTAGATTCAGCGTATCAGAGAGCCCTAGTGTAGAGGTTTCAAGCTCCTATCTGCAAAAATGTGGAATTTTGTTTTTTTTTTCCAGAAGAAAGATCACGGATGCGTGTTTATTTTTTTTTTTTCCAGGGGTGATCATGTCGATCGAGTGGTCCGAGAATGTCACGAGAGGGCTCATTTTAATGGAAATTAAAAGCTCTGGTGCCCTTTATAAGCTACCAAAAAATAGAAAGGAAACCAGGCCCCCTCCCACGCTCTTTTTTCTCAAAATCACCGGATCAAAAATTTGAGTTAGCAATTTTGTTCAGCATAGTCGAAAAATCTAATAACTATGTCTTTGAGGGTGACTTAATTCTCCACAATCTCCGGGAGAAGGGCTGCAAGTTATAAACTTTGTCCATTGTTCACACATTGTATTGGTAATTGGGAAGTATACTGACGTTTTCAGGGGGGATTTTTCTGGTGTTAGGGGTCGAGGGGAAGGGGTTACGAGAGAGAATCTTTCCATGAAGGGATTTATCATGGGGGAGAGGATTTCCATGAAGGGGGCGCTGGATTTTTCATCACTATTTAAAAAAAAACAATGAGAAATTAAATAACAAAACAAGTTTTTTCAGCTGAAAGTAAGAAGCAACATTAAAACTTAAAACGAACAGAAATTATAACGTATATGAGGGGGTTCGTCTCCTCCTCAATACCTCACTCTTTACGCTAAAGTATTTTTAGCAATTTCAAAAGAGCTATCTATTCTAATTAAACGGCCTTTGTGATTCAAGGGTCATTCTTAAGGAATTGGAACAAAAAGTCGAACTTTAAAATAAAGAGCGAGGTGTTTACGAGGGGGCGAACCCTCTCATATACGTAATAAAAATACACGAATTTAGAAGTTCGTTACGTAAGTTAATTTGTAAGTTACGTATGTTTATTACTAATAATTGCGTTCGTAAGCAAAGTTAAAAGTTCTTGTGGCCTTTTTAAGTAACCAAAAAAATTGGAGGGTAACTAGCCCCCTTTCCCCGGCTACTTTGAGAAAGCCATTTAGCCAAAAAAGTAAAATGAGTATGCAAATTCCGTTTTAATGTTGTTTAAGCTAAATTGTAAGTTATGTATATTTATTACTAATAAAAACGTTCGTAAATAAAATTGAAAGTTCTAGTGGCCTTTTTAAGTAATCAAAAATAGGAGGGCAACTAGGCCTCCTCCCCTGCCCCTTTTTTCTCAAAATTGTCTGATCAAAACTTTGAGAAAGCCATTTAGCCAAAAAAAGTAAAATCAGTATGCAAGTTTCGATTTAATTATTCGTGTACGGTGAGCCAAAATCAAAACCTGCATTAATTCAAAAACGTTCAGACATTAAATAAAAAACAAGTTTTTCTTAACTGAAAGTAAGGAGCGACATTAAAACTTAAAAAGGACAGAAATTATTCCGTATATGAAAGAGGCTGTCCCCTCCTCAACGTCCCGCTCTTTACGCTAAAGTTTGAATGTTTCTCACAACTCTACTTTTTAAAACAATAAAAACGTAAGCCTCATATCCAAGTTTCGGCTCCATTCGACATCGACGTTTGTTCTTCATACGATTATCCCTGAGGAGGAAACCAAGAAAAAATTGATTCTTGTTTCGCTTAGATTTTTACCTGATTTTCCTATGCCCAAATCGTTTTCACGGATATAGTATATTCGGCTACGGATGATCTCAGATTATTCCAAGGGACAATTCGTGTTTTAATTGAGATGTGGATTTTTTTTTTCACAGTTGGAGGTTACAGTAGTGGTACTGAGGATGCTGTGGCACTGGATAAACTGGAACTATCAAAGGTTTTACTCCTACTACTGCTACCTACTTACTACTAATACTTCCTACCTGATGCTACTACTGCTACCTATCTGCTGCTAAAACTGCTTCTAGTATTACCTACCTACTACAATTAATTTCTTCCCAGTATTACTACCAATACCCACCTATTATTACTTCTGCCTTCCTACTACTAATACTACCTACCTAATACTACTACTACCTGCCTACCTACTACCGCTACTACCTACTTTCTGCTACTACTTACCTTCTACATCCTATCTACTACTACCTACTATTACTACCACCAGTATTTTTACTACTAATGCTACCACTGCTATTTTAACTGCTGTCGAAATAAATCAAAAGAGTTTGGTCATTTAGTTTTTTACAAGGGTATAGATGCCGTAGCTTACGAACAGAAGTGTCAAAGAATGACTAAGGCTGTTAAATTGAATTGCTTAGTGAATGTTGAGTTGTGCGTTTAAACAGAATCCAAACCTCTTTATTTACATCCAAGTTGTTAAAAAGGCTTATGAACAATATTGTGGAATGGTTGAGGGTGTTAATCTGAAACTGTCAGCACTACAACTTTTACTATCGGTACTTTTCCATCTTTTACTACTGCTACAGATACTAGTGCAGCAGAGACTACTACTAATACTTTTAGTAGTACTACTCTTACGACTGCTTGCAGCTCTGACTAATTGCAACTGCGATTAATCGTGACTTTGAAAACTTGCAACTGCGATTATTTGCGATGAGCACTTCTTGCAGTTAAGACTCTGAGTAGTGGTGGTGGGATACTGCTGCTGTTATTAGTCTGACAATGCTACCTTTACTTCTAATAAAAAAAATTAAACATCTCCAGTTTCTCAAAACGGCACAGATGTAATATCTCACAATCGGAGCACGGTATAAGTTGAAACTTTCAGAGAAAGCTGAGGGAGATGTAAAACTTAATCAAGACTAATCTAATAATCGAGAAAACGATCAAACGAGAAGGTGAAATGGAGATTTTGAGGATTGTGTTTATTTAAAATTGCGAATCATAGCCCTAGGAGACCTAAGATTTTTAGCTGGACACGCATTAGATGACACTAATTAATTGTTTGAACTAGAGAGTTAAAACTATATTATCGATTTATTCTATTACAAAATTAAGAAGGAAGATGAGGGACGTGTTGACTATCTTGTCTCTTATCACAGACCAAGAATTCATGCCAAAAATATTGCTTATAATTTGGAAGCAATATGGCACTTTTCACACTAAAATGGAATTTTTAAATCTTTCTCTCTAAAATATCTTGCTGGTTTGATATACATGCTACATCTTCAAATTCGTGCAATGACTTTTGAAAATTTATTTCTAACACTAATGGTGCTTAATCAAAAAATTACATAATGACAATGCAAATCGTACAATGCAATGCTTCCTCTCTGATATTATTATGAAACTGAAAAAGTTTTTTTCTACTATTGGTGTCAGCAATATAATTATTGTGTAATTTATTCCCTAAAATAATTAGAATTGTTATATTCCTATTGATGAAGCATATTTATTTTAATTACAGAGACTTGAACAAGATACAAGAGGGCATTGGAGAAAAAATTGGAATGTTTTTGTTTTGTACAGTTAGTTTTCTTGCAAGGCTAGTCAATGCTTTCATATATGGATGGGAACTCACTCTTGTGATTTTGGCCCCTATGCCAGTACTGACCATTGGCTTGGGACTTTTAGGAAAGGTAAACTTTTCATCATCACAAAGAGGCTTATAAATTTAAGCACATTTTTTCTTTCTAGATTTCGTCATGCGTAAAACGGAAAACCATAATATATCCTTATTGTTATTCAAATTAGAAAACTTTTTACAAAAAAGGTCCCCAAAGAAGTCATCTAGACGAGAATCAAACCTGAGAGCTGATTCAAATCTGTAAATAAAAGAACACTGCCAAAGATACACTCCTTGCGGGGCGTATCTCTTTTATTGAGTTCTGACCAATGGCAATTTATAAAAATCAGTGGCCGTCGTCCCCCCCAGAAAACACCCCTTCCTGGAAAATATCGCCAGGGTAAATATTCCTCACCCTCTAATGGAAAATACCCCCATGAAAAATATCCCCTCGTGGAAAATTCCCCCTCAGAAAATACACCTTCGGAAAATACCCCCCAAAACAAAAGTAAAAAGATACGTTAAGCCAAAAATGAGCATAAATAAATTCAAATAATTTACAAAGTGTAAAACTACCAGAAATTACCATAAAAAAATAAGTTTAACCCAAAACAAGCAGAAATAGCAATAAATAATCGAGTCAAACTCAAATGAGGAAAAATTAACATGAGTACGGTTGACGACTTCCGCGCCTTTTTAAGGCCAGAACATAGTTTGGACTTTACTGAAAACAAAATACATTTTAAATGTTTCCAGTTTTTTTTAATAAATACAAAAGTATTAAGAACTCCTGGTCTTGAGAAGACATGGGGCTGTCAGCCATACTTTCTTTTAACTTTTGCTTGTTTTGAGTTTCACTAGGTTATCTACTGGTACTTCTGTTCGTTTTGGGTTTCACTTATTAGTGGCGATTTGTGGTAGTTTTACACTTGAAAGATAAGAAAAAGTAACTCATAGAATTTGACAACGCTTTCGTCCGTGAAAATTTAAACCACAAAAATTTGTTTATTCCCAAAGCCAACTATGCTTTCAAAAGAAAGCTAATCCTTCTTAAAATTTTTTATGTCATATGTTTTTAGCTTAATGTTGGTGATTTTTCGCCTACGTTTTTCTTTTTTTTTTCTTCTTTATTTTAATGAGGTGCCCGGTACCGCTAAAAATTTCAGAAGTTTATACGGAAGTCTTTTTAGCAAAAATAGAATTGTTTTTTTTCTAAGTTTTTAATATACTTCTGGTATGTATGCCATTTTGCCTTCCTTAGCACTTTTTAACGAAACTAAAGAAAACACATCTCAAATAAAATTCTAATTAAAAAAAAAATATATTCCGCACAGGGGGATTATTGTCTGGATGGTCTTTATCCGGGGACACTTTCCAAGGTGGAGGGGTTATTGTTCCTGGATGTTTTTTGAAGGGCATTTTCAGGAGGGATTTTCCGGGAGTATTTTCCGCGGGGCGAGAAATATTTTATGGCGAGGGGAATTTTCCAGGGGGAGGGGTAAACGCCTAGAACTTGACAATCCTGGGACCTTTGAAACGAGTTAGAAAAAGTTTTTCTTGTCTTTTTTAGCTATTTTAGCTATGTTGAGAAGCCATCATCATTTTTGGTTAACAAACACTAGCTGATTTGCGTATTCTTCTGATACATCTTGTAGAGCTCAGCCAAAAAGGGAGAATAATCAAATGGACCTAAAAGAAGGTTGACAAGGACATTTAATTAATAGCTATGTCCAGAGATGAGACAAATATCTTAGAAAAGAAATGATATTAAACCTGAGAATGGTTGCATATATTGTAGCTAGTGTCAGGGGCTAAACACCTTTCCCCTAAGATAAATCCTCATTACCACGCGGCATCGATCAGAACCTCAAAGTACATAAAAAACGACAACATCAACCTCTATATATCAAATAATCTGCTAGTCTTCCATTTATGGCTAATGTCAATGTACACATCCATATGTCCGATATCCATATCCATGTCAATCTACATATCCATATATCCAGTATCCACAATACCTACCTACCTACCACATCCATATATCGCATATCCATGTATCCCATCTATATACCCAATAATCTCCCAGTCTTCCGTCTATAGCTAATGTCAATCTACAGACAATCCTTTGCCATCCAACGTGTCTGTAGAAAGATCGGACTTATTAGCCATGTAGCCATCTCAATCAGGTCTGGGACTCAGAAGAAGGGAACCTAGGATATTAGAGGAAAATAATGTAGCTGATATATTGACAAGGCTCTCAGGTCTAGCCTCAAAGGAGCTTATGTATCCACCAACCCATGTATAAAAAGGAAAGAATAAGAAAAGGATAGCTGGGTCATCACTTATCAAAGATTTCCAGTACGATTACATAAAGAATTTTCTTGTTCTGTTGTATTTACCTTTGAGAGAAATGTAAAACTGAGTGCTTGCATATGAGGAGATACAAGGCGTTAGGATGGACTAGCTCAACTAGCCTTTTAGCCCACAATTCTAGGAGCAAGTTCACATCCAAAGTCTAACAAGACTTGCCCCATGGCATAGTTCAAAACTGGTTGAGGTAAAAAAAAATACAAAGGTTCAAGGTAACGGGAGGATTTCAGTGATATCGGGCCCAAATTTCAAGGAGACATGTATAAGTTTCTTTTGTGTCCCACCCCATGTGACAGTCGAATGAAAAACAATTGTCGATCCATACTGAAGGTGAACATTTGACGTATAGCTCAAAGAAGATGTTTTGGAGGGAGTAAATGTCGATACCAATACAGATCCAGAATGGCATATGGGACTACCTAGAAAGGTTTGGGGGAATAGGTAGTGACTGGTAATTCTAGAGATAATCCCCCAATGACCATAGTTTCAAAACAGTACAATTTAATTAAGGGATCACAAATTTTCTAGAAGCATCGTGTTTAGGGGAAACGACTAACATCTGAACTCATAAATGGACTCCTCCTCAATGCATTTCTCTCGAAAGGGTTCCTATACTTCATCAATCAGGGCCAAGTGCCTTAGGAGGCTGATAGAGCCGATCTGTAATTTCTATTCAGACCTTCCAATTCCAAGCAGTGTTCACATCCAGCTGCTCCAAAGCCCATTATAGTTCATTCAATTTTACCTTTAGAAGATCTCTGATTTTCCCTAAAATAATGAAAAACTATTCCCTCCCCTTAAACTCGTTTCTCCTTCCATACTTTGGAGCTAGCTGACGAGGGTAATTTCCCCAAAATTTGACAGTCCACAATTAAATACTCAATTTTGAAGTAAATTATCAGCGAATGCAATTTGGACTGTAGTATCTGCTATCCTAAAATGAATTTTGATATTATAGTTTTTTTTAGCATCCCTTTTCTCTCTTTTAGTCCTCTTTACTTTTGTCATAAAAATAAGTAACCAGTGACACTAGGACTTTAAGCCCTATCCCCACGAAAAAAAATATCAGCGTGCTAAACACTCGTATTGGATGTCTCTAGATCTAAATTTTCGTTTACTCGATAAAAATTTACCTCCTAGGTACATATTTGTCATTTTTTATCCTGATTTGAATTTGGTTGTCTCTATCTGGGTCTCAATAAATGTTTACCTTGGCGTCATCTCCGTCCTCGAGCCCACTATTGAGTATACTATTCCCCGATTACACCCTTTCGAATTCATAATTTCTCTCCTTGTTCGGGTGACCTGTTCTCGGTAGCTGCCCCTCTTGATTTCGAGGTTTATCTCTGTCTCCTCTTTCTAGTCTTATTAGAGATATGCGTGATCGTTAACTTGATGTGATTTTTCACTTGCTTATAAATCTGTCTTTTTGTGTGCTGATTTGAACTTGGTTTTGTTAACAGGTGACGTTTTCTTTACAATGTTAAAGGGTGTCTGAAATAAATTTAAGGCTAGGGTAGATTTGTATTTTTGGTATAGAGGGAAGCAAACTTTCTTGAAACCCCAGTTAATCTGTAATTATCCCTGTTTGGCCTACAAAGTTCCTCACATCTACTGAGAGCTATAGAATGTGTTTCTTGTAGGTATTTCCGACATTAATATCAAGTTTTTTAATATTGTAAATTCTGGGAATATCAGAACTGAAATATCGTCTCCTAACATAATTTGTTTCGGGAAATCTTGAAACGTGAAATACATTGTACGAAATTCTAATGTATATATTTCATAGGGAAAAGCATGCATACATTTATCAAGATGCAACGAAATTTTTTCTGTAGTAAGCAGTATTATCAACTATCAGAGACAAACCTCTAGGTTTTGCAAATTAATCCATTTCTCTGAAAATCTCAATTTTCTCACCTCAACCAGCAGATTTCCACCAAAACTGCTGAATCTGGAACCATCTAACTGGAAAATTACCTTTAAGAGACATGCTTAAACCTCCTTTTACAGCCTTATGAGCCTTATTTGAAAAAGATCTACCCTGTAGAAGATACTTGAATAACATAAAAAATTACTTCACTTCGACGCTTTAAAAAGTTGAGATACCTACTAATAACCCATAAAAATGTCAAAACAGAGCTGATTCTAACTTGGAAAGAAAACAACACTCCAAAATAACCTCTGCATCAGGTGTATGTTTTTTTGGAGTTTTGAAAGATAGCAACTGATTATAATCAATGGATCTTTGGAAAAGGCTACAAAAAGGTCTTCTTGTCTTTCTGAGCAATTTTGGTTTCATGGATGAGTCATCACGAGCTTTTATTTAGAAAAATAAGTAGCTAATTAGGGAATTCTCCAGTGACGTCTCGCAGTTCTTAGCCAAAAAGGAGAAATATTAAAAGAAGCTAAAAGAAACGTCAAAATGATGTTTAACCAATAGCTATACATGTTTAACTCTTAGCTGCCTGTTCTGTTCCATAGATTTCATCAGCCTCAAAGACCTTCAGGCATTGCCTAGGTGACAATTCATTATTTCCTCATTCAAAGCAGGGGTGTTGTAGGAAACCCTCCAATTTTCCATGAGTTTGTAACGAGTCTGTATTAAAATATAAATTCTCTCTTAAGCCAAACAATAAGTGATTCATCCTGCTTTGACACTGCTGACTCCTAATAAAAAATTATAAGTCCTACTGTTTCTAGTAGAATTTACATTCAAACGTGTAAGTATTTTATTCTTTGATAGTGATATCTCCAGTAAGCACATATAGTAAAGTTTCTCCTGTATGCTTAGAACACTCACCCAGCACCGAGCAATTTACTTCAGTCTACTTTATCCTGGTGAATGGTTGTTTGTCGTCTTTCATAGCCTTATTATGTGTCATTACATGGACAGAAATTTATTTTCTTAAACAGGAGCAGAAGAGCATCTATAGTGATTCCAACTGCTCTGCCAAGTCTCTCCTCTTGGCTACGCTAAGTTACGTATTTTAGGTCAAATATCAAATTTATGACTTATAATTTCTAATTTTCCCTTTATTTTTGAAGTCGCTCATAAACTAAATAGTTTGACAACAGCAGTCACCGTTTGTTTATGTCTATGTGTTGTAAATCTATTAACAATGATCAATTCTAAGCCACTTTGCTCCAGTGTTTCAAATGCACATGAAAACTTCTCAACCTGTCAATAAAAGATGTCAGTAAAACTCTCAATAAAAGACATTGACGAATATTTTCGTCAAATTTAAAGCTGTTCTAATTTTCCCCTGATATCAGTGTTTCTTTAATCTATTAACAATAACTGACCAATTCTAAGCATGAATTCTTTGCTTCAGCATTTCAAATGCACACCAACATCTGGAAGCTTCTCAATCTTTTGCTAAAAGGTGTCACTAAAACTGTCAATAAAAGATATTGACAAGTATTTTTGTCAAATTTGGAGTGGTTCTACTTTTCCCTTGATGTCAGTGTGTCATGAATCTATTAACAATGACTGATCAATTATAAGCTACTTTGTTCCAGTATTTTTGTCAAATTTAGAGTTGTTCCAATTTTCCCTTGATGTCAGTTTGTCTTTAATCTATTAATATGACTGACCAATTCAAAGCTACTTTGCTCCAGGGTTTCCAAGTACACACCAACACCTGAAAACTCCTCAATCAGGTGTTAATTGCTGGTATAGCCTATGAAATGACTGAACTGTATTCAATTACAAAATGGTCTATCATTGACGAGGGGTAATGAATTATGTGAAAACAGTTTCAATTGCTGAATCGCTGAGTGTTTTCCTTTTCAAAATGTCTGACTTTAAGTTAAATACTAGAAATATTGATTTATGAATGCTGCAAATTTTGCCAGATACTACCTCAGAGTCGATTGTAATTGTCCATGCCATAAAAGTTCAAAGATACAAAACTTCAGAAACAGTTAAAAATATTTTTTTTCGGTGCATTATAATGTTATAGAAATATCTAGAAAAACGTCTATATTGAGTATACTTTGCTCAAAGTGACAGGTCCTAAAGTAATTCTCAAAAGAGGCTTTGTAAGTCGACCAGCAGAACATTTTGCCTTCGATCAGTTCTGCTATCCCTGTTTTGGAAAACCCTTTGAATTGAAAAAATAAACCCCATATCTATTGAGCAGAGCCAAGTGCTGTCCATCAGGTAGACAGAACTAGGATACAATGTATAGTACACTCTGCCCAACTGACAAAAACTTTGAACAAAGTGTTTGAGCCTCAAAAAATGAACAAGCTTGAGGTCCTCTGCCGAAAAATTTACTGAAATGACCTAGTAAAAATAGGCTACCTAAGTGGAATATAGCCTCATTTCAATACTATTTTTGCCATAAGACAATTATTTCTGTTGAAAAACAATTTCACTCCTCTCTACGCACATCTACATTCATACATTAAACAAAATTACAATTTGTTTGTGGGAAATTTATCGGCGGTATTGATTTTTTCATTGATGACCGTTACTCCTTTAAGCTCTTTGAGTTGTGTAAGACTTATGCTTATTTGGGCGTTTTTCGGAAGAGTCTTCAAATGCAAGAGTATAAATGAAAAGATCGTCATAGAACTTGATTTAGCAATAATTCTGTCTACGGCTACTACTATAACTATTGCTCAGTTTAATACGAACAAAATGGTTTAGATCCTTTTATTATAATATCCTGTTTAAAATAGTCGGAAAATTCTTAAAATACACGAACATAAATGGAAAGTTAATCAAGAACTTGACTGACCAATATTTCTATCTATGGCAACTACCATAACTATTACTCTGTTTTAGATGAGTAACATGATCTCTACCATTTGTTATAATATTCTCTTTAAAATAGTCGGAACAGCAATGATAGTCAAGGCGGGATATGTCAGGAGCAATGATTCTGTCATTGACTATTACTAGAAGAATAGCTCCGTTTTAGACGAACAAAATGGTTTCGATCTTTTAGCGTAATACTTAAGATACTTTCGATACTTTAGCGTAAAGAATGAGGTATTGTGGAGGAGACGAACCCCCTTATATACGTAATAATTTTTGTTCGTTATAGGTTCTAATGCTGCTCATTACTTCCACCTGAAAACCTTTTTTTTTATTTTCTCATTGTTTTTTTTTATAAATAATACTAGAAGGTCCTGTGGCCCTTTCATGGAAATTTTCTTCCCTCATGGTAAATTCCTCCATGGAAAGATCCTCCCATGTAACCCCCTCCCCCAACCCCCCTTTAACGTGAAAAACTTCCCCTGAAAACGTCGGTACACATCCCAATAACCATTACTATATGTGAACAATGGTCAAAGTTTGTAACTTGTAGCCCCTTCCCCGGGAACTGTGGGGAATTAAATCGTCCCGAAAGCCATAATTATTAGGTTTTTCGATTATGCTGAACAAAATGGCCATCTTAAAATTTTGATGAAAATTTGAAAAATTTTTGAAATTTTAAAATTTGAAAATTTTGAAAAAATGAGCGTGGGAGGGGGCCTAGATACCCTCTAATTTTTTTGGTCACTTAAAAAGAGCACTAGAACTTTCAATTTACGTTAGAATAAGCCCTCTTGCAAAGTTCTAGGACCACTGGGTCGAAATGATCACCCCTGGAGAAAAAAAAAAAAAAAAAAAAAAACAAATAAACACGCATCCGTGATCTGTCTTCTGGGAAAAAATACAAAACTCCACATTTTTGCAGATAGGAGCTTAAAACTTCTACAGTAGGGCTCTCTGATATGCATAATCTGATGTTCTGATTTTAGTTAAGATTCTATGATTTTAAGGGGTATTTCCCCCTATTTTCTAAAATTAGGCAAATTTTCTCAGGCTCGTAACTGTTGATGAGTAACATTAAACTTGATGAAACTTATATATTTAAAATCAGCATTAAAATTCAGTTCTTTTGAAGTAACTGTTGGTATCAAAATTCCGTTTTTTTTAAAGTTTCGGTTACTATTGAGCCGGATCGCTTTTTTAGACGAGCAATATGGTCTCGACCATTTCTTATAATATTCTCTCTAAGATAGTCGGAACAGTCCCTAAATACAAGAAAATAAATGAAAAATCTCTCAGAACTTAATTGACCAATAATTATTTTTATGACTAATACTAGAAGTATTGTTCCTTTTTAGACCAGCAATATGGTCTTGACCAGTTCTTATAATATCCTCTCAAAAATACTCGGAACAGTCTCAAAATATAAGAACATAAATGAAAATAAATGAAAAGAAGAACTAAAAGGTTTCGACCCTTTTATAATTTTAAATAAAAAAACAAGTTTTTTTTTAACTGAAATTAAGGAGCGGCATTAAAACTTAAAACGAACAGAAATTATTCCGTATATGAAAGGGGTTGTTCCCTTCTCAACGCCCCGCTCTTTACGCTAAAATTGACTGTTTCTCTCAATTCTACTTCATTAAACAGTGAAAAATTTGACTCTTGACTTTTTCTTTCAATTCTACTTTATTAAACAGTAAAAAACTTTAGCGTAAAGAGCTGATCGTTGAGAAGGGAACAGCCTCTTTCATATACGGAATAATTTCTGTTCGTTTTAAGTATTAATGTCGCTCCTTACTTTCAGTTAAAAAACTATTATTTTTATTTAATTTCTGAACGTTTTTGAATTAACGCATGTTTGATTTTGGCTCTAAGCACATAAATTACTAAAAACTAGAAACTAAAAATTACTAAAAAACTAAAATTACTAGAAACTTGCAAATTAATTCTTTTTTTTTGGCTAAATGGCTTTCTCTTAGTTTTGATCAGACGATTTTGAGAAAAAAGGGGTCGGGGGAGGAGGGGTAGTTCCCTCCAATTTTTCGGCTACTTAAAAAGGCAATTAGAACTTATAATTTTTAACGAACGTTTTTATTAGTAAAAAATATACAGTAAAAATATACAGTAAAAAATATGAAATTACTAAAAATACTTTAGCGTAAAGAGCGAGGTATTTAGGATGAGAAGAACCCCTCATATGCTTAATAATCTCTTTTCGTTTGAAGTTTTAATGCTGCTCCTTACTTTCAGCTGCAAAAACTTTTTCATATTTTATTTTTTCATTGTTTTTTTTTTATAGTGATGCTAGAAAATACTTGCCCCCCTTCATTAAATTTCTATCCCCCCATGACAAATTCCTCCAAGGAAAGATCCTACCACGTAGCCCCCTCCCTTCAACCCTCCCTCCAACCAAAAAATCCCCCTGAAAACTTTGGTACACTTCCTAATAACCACTACTGAATGTAATCACTGGTCAAAGTTTTTAACTTGCAGCCCCTCCCCTGGGGACTGTGGAAGAGTAAGTCATCTCCAAAGACATAGTTGTTATGTTTTCTGACTATGCTGAACAAAATGGCTATCTCAAAATTTTTATCCGTAGACTTTGGGAAAAATAAGAGCGTGGAAGGGGGCCTAAGTGCTCTTCAATTTTTTTGGTCACTTTAAAAGGGCACTAGAACTTTTAATTTCGGATAGAATGAGCCTTCTTGCAACATTCTAGGACCACTTGGTCGATACGATGACTCCTAGGTAAAGAAACAATAAAAAAAAAAATAAACACGCACCCGTGATTGGTCTTCTGGCTAAAAATACGAAGTTACTCATTTGTGTAGATAGGAGCTTGACACTTCTACAATAGGGTTCTCTGATACGCTGAATGGGACGGTGTGATTTTCGTTAAGATTATATGACTCTTAACGGGTGTCTCCTCCTATTTTCCAAAATAAGGCAAATTTTCTCAGGTTCGTAACTTTTGATGTGTACGAATAAATTTGACGAAACTTATATATTTAAAATCAGCATAAGAATCTGATTCTTTCAATGTATATCTTAGTATCAAAATTTCGTGTTTTAGAATGTCGTTGACTATTGAGCCGGGTCGCTCCTTACTACAGTTTGTTGCAACGAACCTGTTTGATTATAATATTCTCTTTAAAATAGTTGGAACAGTCTCAAAATATAAGAAAATAAATGAAATATCGTTTAAGAACTTGATTGACCAATAATTTTATCTATGGCTACTGCTATAACTATTGCTTTGTTTTAGACGAACAATATGGTATCGACCATTTCTTATAATATTATTTATTATATTATTTATTTTGTTTATTATTATTTATTATATTATTTATTATATTCATTTTTTATAAATTCTCTCTAAAATAGTCGGAACAGTCTCAAAATACAAGAACATAAATGAAAAGATCATTTGAGAACTCAATTGAGCAATGATTCTATCTTCGGCTACTGCTATAAGTACTGCTCAGTTTCAGACAAAATACAGATTCGACCCTTTGCTATAGTAAGAGTGACTGTGTAATGAATACCTTTTCATTAGATTATCGTGCATAGAGTTTATACAAACATTCCCAATATCTCGTATGAAAGGAAAATGGGTTGTTTTTAAACTTTATGGTTTGATAATCTTTTAAAAATTTAACAAGGATGGGGAGTATATGTTGGACAAAAAATGAAGAATATGGAATGTATTTAGAAATACCGCGCATCATTTAACTTAATGCATAATGCTTGCAGATTTTTTTTAACATTTATTTGTATTTGTATCAAAAATGTATGCACAGAAGATTTGCAACATTAATATTTATATGAATAAGAACTGTGGTAATGAAAAAATAAAGTCATGCATTCACAGACACTGTTTTATTTTCCAGATAACATCTAATTTAGCCGAAAAACAATCGCAAGCTTATTCAAAAGCCGGGGCAATTGCAGAAGAAGTGCTTAGTGCTGTCCGGACTGTTGTCGCCTTTGGTGGTACCGAAAAGGAGATTGATAGGTAATTCCGACCGGTTGTTTTGTATCATAGATAGACGTTAATCGAACTGAGGTGGGCATATTGCTTATGAACCAACTCTAAGGAAATGAAACCCTTGGAGTCAACATAATGTAGACAATGCATCTGAGTTGGTTAGAAACACTTAGTGCTTATGTTGGAAGATACCGTGCTTATATTGTATTATATCAGTCAACATGCATGAAGGTAAAAAAAATTCAAAATAGATAAAAGCAAATATCGATCAGTAGCGAGAAAAGTCCCTTCGGATGAAATAGGTGGCAACCTGAAGGTGTCAGTTAACATAACACAGTCATGAATTCCACTTACTAAACGCTGTGTAAACATTGCTAGGTCAATTTAAATTTTATACTGATGCAATTTATGTTGTTTAATTTATTACAAAGATGTCATATATTCTTGAGGCGAGACATAATTTTTTTAAGTTAAGAAAATGGTCTGCTGATATCCTACTACTGTGGAAAAATGAAGATTAATTCACACATTAGTTAAAAAAAATCCAAAAAATAAGTTTTTCAAAGAAAAGTAAAGGCCATATTCTACTTGAGATCATCAAAAATAAATTTCTATAATAATTCAAAATCAAAACTACCAGAAATTACTATTAAAAGATAGATGAAGCACAAAATGAACAGACATTAAATGAACAAATGCTTCCCTAACTGTAAAAGTCCATAGCTTATCTTTTTTTGGAGCTCTATTGAAAACAGATTATATTAAAAATATTTTCTTATTAAAAATTTTACTACAAATATTAAAAACAAAAATTAAAGTGAAATAAAATCTTAGATTAACGAGCTCTCAGCAATTGAAATCGTTATATATCAAATATCCAGTTTAATTTTATTATTTCTTTCCAAGACTGTTCAAGACACATATTTGATCCCCAGCAGCTTTGGAGGAGAGTTTCAAAGGTGACATCAAGTTTTCTTCGTACTCTAACCCTATCGATGTCGCTTCGTGGGAAAGACATTTTTCTGATGATCCTCCTCCCGTTGAAGCTACCAATAAACATGCCCTCCTCCACCATATGTCAAAACTTGACATCTGGAAGAACTTTGCCATAGCTACACCTTCAGCTGTCTAGACCCAAATTCGTCTAATAAAACCTGGTAAAACCCCAGGATACGATGGGGTGCAAACTGAGCACTTCCTATACGCTACCCCACTTTTTATACAGTATTAGGCACTATTCTTTCAGGTTTGTATTTCTCAGCAATATATTCCAACTGCTCTTTCGAAAGGTCCTATTACCTGTGTCTTAAAGGAGGGTAAAAACCCAAAGGCTTATGAATCGTAGAGACTAATTACTATTTGTTCATCAATTGGTAAGCTTTTTGTTAAGCTGATCCTCCATGAAATAAACACAAATTGCGAATTCGCGAAGGTTTGGGTGTGCAAAACGCACAGAGAACTTCTTTGGCTATTTTAGATTGCTATAGGGTGCTAAAAAAGAACCTGTATGTGTGTTCAATCGACATTTCAAAGGCGTTTGATTCCATTATCCATTCAAATGCTTTTTTTCTATTGAGAAGTGGAATAAACCCTTTTCTTTGCCGTCTCTTTGGAATTGGTATGGTTATGCAGCCATACGAGGGCGGATAGGTAGCCAGTTGAGTAAATTCATCCTTGTTCGGAAAGGTGTGGAACAAGGCTCTATGCTTAGTCCAGCTCTTTTCAATAATGCAATCCGAACCTTTACTAAAAATATTCCTCCATTTCTAATTGAGCCCCATACTGATTTCTCCATATTGGGGCATAGCTTGCAATACTTGTTTCTGGGCTCAGGGGGGGGGGTGTGGTTGTGTCGAACTTGGAGTTCTTTTTTTGATCTTTTGACTATTTTGAACAGAATCTCTATCTCAAGATTTTTATCGTATGCTCTTGGAACAATTCTGACTCTTAAAAAGGGCACTCGTACTTCTGATTCTCAATGAATGGCTCCTCCGAAGTTTATACGACCTCCACTTTCATATGAAGTGCCGCTAGGAAAGATAATAATGCTAGGAAGTGCTTCTAGATAATAATAAAACATTGAAGCCTTATGCCTTTCCTATAGGCAACGCTATAGCGTTGCCTCTGAAAACTTTTAAATGTAGAATGGTAATAGAGTATAAATGGACATGCATGGAAAGCTATATTTCTTTTCGAGTCCCACTAGCGCCTTGTCATTTCTTATTTGATTCGCCAGTTCTTATTTCTTCTACGTTTTATATTTACATAATTACCACGGCTCTTTCATAGATGTCTCCATTGTTTGTAGATATCAGAAGAGCTTAGTGTCAGCCGAAGAGGCAGGCATAAAACGTGGACAGCTTACTGGAATAAGTCTTGGTATATCTATGCTTGTTTTATATGGTGCGTATGCCCTGGCATTTTGGTTTGGGACGAAACTGATTTTGGATGGGTTTCTCAACTGTGTCGTCGTCTATGATGCATCAAACCTGCTAATTGTAAGTATTTAAATACTTACAAAATCTTGAGCTAGCCATTTGTTCAAAATAGTCCAAATATCAGAAAAATAAATAACTTCCTTTTTTAAAATCGATTATTCCCTCTGCTACTGCTACTAGTAATTCTACTACTACTAGATGTACAAAGAACACTACAGCACCAAACCACCTGAGACCATCACAATTGCTTCTCTTCCACCCTTGTTTCCTCACATTTTCATTCTTTATTCCTTCCCACTAAATTCTAATATTCCTTATATCAGTCCTTGAGACCTATGTTCATCCCATCCTGTGACACGCATGGTCTATAATGATAGGCCAAAAAGCACAATATTTGACACTCTACGATCCTTCATCTGTAAGACGTGGCCTAGCTATCTTAACCATTCTTTTATCATAGCGCTAAAAGGTGGGATGGAACTACTTTTTTCCCATAGTTTATTGTTTTGACATGCCTTCAGTAAAAAATGCACCTAAAGTTATCCTTGGACGATTTCTCATGAAAGATTGCAATAATAAAGCGAGCATCCATAAATTATATCTATAATCTTAAAAACATATGATAATCTTAAAAATTTTTCTCCTGATAAAATTAAAATCTCCTTTAAAAATTAAAATCTCCTGATAATCTTAAAATTTTTGAATGTCCTCTAGTTTTTTCAAAATCTTTATTTTTTCATATAGAGCAATGTTCTAAAAATAATTGAATTCGATATCCACAATATCTCAAAAGATACCATGGATTTGTTTTAAGGGAAAGTTTAAGAGAGCTGCGAAGTAAAATCTTCAGTAAATGCCCTGACCCTTGCAAAATTCATAAGTAAACCATAGTTTATCTGATGAAAGTAAACATCAGAGCTAAAATATAAAACGAACAAATATTAATTGCTCTTCATTTATGTATTATAAATCTCAAAAGCTGTTCAAATGAACCAACTTGAGATATTTTCATTTACCTGTAGAGCTTCAAAAAATAGGACTTTTCCGACGCATCAAAAAATGGACTTTTCCGATGCGAAACCGACGCATCAAAAAATAATTAAAAACCCTAAAATGCCGAAGCACCCTGAATAAAATAGAAGGTTAATTTATATTGCTCTCATTCTGAATAGAATTTTAATCAATATGCTCTCATTCCCAATAGAATCTAGTAAAGTCATTAAAGCTCGGTTTTCAGTAAAGCACGTGTTTTTCAGGATTATGGAAATATAGGCATTATCACACGTGAGTTTAATTGGAACTATGTTTGATTTATGTTGTATAAACTGCAAAGCATTCATTTTTGTTCGTTTCGACTTTCAACTTCGTTCCATTATCAGAAAAACTTTGTTTTCTAATAATGAATGAACACAAGAGATCACTTTTCAATACTTACCAAGTAAAATTAAATAAAAATTCAGACTGTAAGTTCCTAGTCCTGCCACTATACATGGCACAGTGCCACCAGTGGCACTTCTGAAGGTAGTATACGGAATCGAGGCTGGGATCGGGCGATCGGTTCTACAAGTGTGCCCTCGTTTTTTTTGTGCTGTCAGCTTGCTACAGCTATAACCATATTATGTGCCCACAATATTAAATCACAAATGTTTCTTTCAAAAATCTTTCTTTCCCTCAGAAAAGCTATCTCGCTTAATACAAGAGCCTTTTCCTCTACCAAATCATTTTACTCTCTATCTCCGTAGACTCTACCATAGCGAAAATTGATGAGATAAGCCTATGTAGAAAAAGTTAAAAATCTTTTCACAAATCAGGAACACAAAGCGAACTAAAAATCAACTGAAATTAAAGAAAACACTTCATGACTCGCCTCCAACAGGGAGGTTTGCGTAGCTCCGACCTAAGGAATGAATTGTACTTCAAATTGAAGTAAAAAAAAAATTCATCAGCTTTCCAAACTATTTCTTTCTCCTGTATGTCAGTCACAGCCTTTGTTTTTTCAGATTATATGACTCTTAACGGGTGTCTCCTCCTATTTTCCAAAATAAGGCAAATTTTCTCAGGCTCGTAACTTTTGATGTGTACGAATAAATTTGACGAAACTTATATATTTAAAATCAGCATAAGAATCTGATTCTTTCAATGTATATCATAGTATCAAAATTTCGTTTTTTAGAATGTCGTTGACTATTGAGCCGGGTCGCTCCTTACTACAGTTTGTTGCAACGAACCTCTTTGATTATAATATTCTCTTTAAAATAGTCGGAACAGTCTCAAAATGCAAGAACATAAATGAAAAGAACATTTGAGAACTTAATTGAGCAATGATTCTATCTTTGGCTACTGCTATAAGTACTGCTCAGTTTCAGACAAAATACAGATTCAACCCTTTGCTAAAGTAAGAGTGACTGTGTAATGAATACCTGTTCATTAGATTATCGTGCATAGAGTTTATACAAACATTCCCAATATCTCGTATGAAAGAAAAATGGGTTGTTTTTAAACTTTATGGTTTGATATCTTTTAAAAATTTAACAAGGATGGGGAGTATATGTTGGACAAAAAAATGAAGAATATGGAATGTATTTAGAAATACCGCGCATCATTTAACTTAATACATAATGCTTGCAGATTTTTTTTTTAACATTTATTTGTATTTGTATCAAAAATGTATGCACAGAAGATTTGCAACATTAATATTTATATGAATAAGAACTGTGGTAATGAAAAAATAAAGTCATGCATTCACAAACACTGTTTTCTTTTCCAGATAACATCTAATTTAGCCGAAAAACAATCGCAAGCTTATTCAAAAGCCGGGGCAATTTCATTTTTGTTCGTTTCGACTTTCAACTTCGTTCCATTATCAGAAAAACTTTGTTTTCTAATAATGAATGAACACAAGAGATCACTTTTCAAAACTGTAGAAGCTATCTTGTTAGCTGATTCTTTAAACTCGTGCTGTAATTAGTTAACCATGAGAGAATATTAACAGGGCAAAAAGATGCTTAATAATAGCTAAGCCGAGGGTTACAGTATTGAAATTAAAGAGAAATGAAAATAGGTTTACAAAAAGGGCATTTATTTGCAATCAGAGCCAAGGGCCCGAGACCCTCTCTCCTAAGATAAATGTTCACCACCAAACCATATATGTCAGAACATAAAAGGTAAAAACAAGAAACACCATCTTCAAAGTTACCAGATTTAATTCTCTTCCTGTCTTCCTTGTTTGTTCAAGTTCCACAAGAGCTACAGCTTGGCTACACGCTCTACTGTCATACCATCCAGCTGGCTCAGGATCCATTGCCATTCAATGCCTCTGTTAAATAAATAAGAACTGTTGGTTGTATAACCTCTATCCCGATCAAGTTCGGGATTTTGAAGAAGGGGACTCCACGAGACTTGTGGCACATAGTCATGGTAATATTATCTAATAATTCCTAGGCATATCCAAAGGGGAATTTTCGTATTTACAAGCCCTCCATCAAAATGGAGAAAATAAAACAATCACAAAGATCATATGGGTTCTGGGTGGTCACTAATCATAGTCTATTAGCACGATTAAATCAGAAATTTTCATCCCTCCCAAATTTACACTAGTGAGAAACGAATAATCACGTTTTGATATATGACACGATACTAGACGTCAACAGGGATTAGGTAAATTTGTTTCTTAACCACCATTAGTGAAAACAAATATACATCTTAATTAAAACACGAATTGCCTCTTGGCATAATCTAAAATTGCTCGTGGTACAAGATGCAGATGTTCATAGTACCGATTGGTGTACAGGGGAATTGGGCAAAAAATAGCTGCCAAACATGGCTAAGCTTTTTCTGGGTTCCATATAATTGTATTAAAAACAAATATTGATATTTACTGAAGATAAAACCCAAGTTTATGGTTCAGGGAATAGAGTTTGGAGAAAGTGCGTGTTGAGGAGGTCCTAGCAGGTAATGCCATGCGGGGGGGGGTATAAGAAGTAAATTTAAGCCATATTAATAGCTATTTCTGAGATCTTTTAATGAAAATCCCACGTTTGTTTAATCCAAGACTATTCGTATTCACGCCACCGTGACAACATGAGGCCTGCCCATACTAGCAATCAATTCCGGATGGGGGGGGGATGATTATTAGAGGTAAAGTTTTGGTTACGCTTTAGTTCACGTTTTACAAGGCTCCTATGTGCAAAAATAAAGAATTTTGGATTCCTTTGGCTAGAATTGCTGTTTTTCACCCCCTAATGGTGGAAAAAATCACATTACTCTGACGCAATCTTTTTGACTAGTTAATTGAATATTTTAATCCTCTTGTTTTGTAGGATTATCTGCACCTTTTAGAAACGAATGTGCTACCTTACGGCACTGCCACCTCTGAAACTCGAGGATCGATATGCGTATAGTTTTTTGATAATTCTAAATCAATTGACTATCTGAGAATTTTTACGCAATAGCTTTTCGGCCTTCCTTTGGCTAGAATTGTTCTTTTGCACCACAAATCAGCTGAAAGTGCCGCATCGCTGGGGGACGGACTTTTTGGCTAAAATAAATGTCTGTGTTAACTGTGTTAATCCTACATTACTTTGTAGGATTACCTGCACCTATTAGAAACGATTGCGCCATCGTACGGCATTCCCACCTGCGAAACTCGAGCCTCGATACGCGCATAGTTTTTTTTATAGTTCTAAATCAGTTGACTATCTCAGAATTTTCAAGCATTAGCTTTTTTGGACTTGTTTGACTAGAATTGCTGTTTTGCGCCAAAAATCAGTTGAAAACGCCGCTTTGCTGTGGGAAAGTATTTTTTTGGCTAAAACACATTTCTACGTTAACCCTTATTTTATAGGTTTACCTGCAACTATTAAAAACGAATGCGCCACCGTACGGCAGTACTGCTTCTGAGGCAGACTCAACATGTGTATAGTTTTTGATAATTTTAAATAAATTGACTGTCTCAGAATTTTCATGCAATAGCTTTTGTCGACTTCTTTGGCTATAATTGTTGTTTTGCACCCCAAATCGGCTGGAAAGGCCGTTTTGCTGTTTTCTCTTTTTCGGCTAAAATAATTGTCTTTGTTAACCCTTATTATGTAGGACTACCTACACCTTTTGAAACGAATGCGCCACCGTACTGCATTTCTGCCCCTGAAACTGGAGGCTCAATACGCGTATAGTTTTTTGATAATTTTAAATCAATTGACTATCTCAGAATTTTCACACAATAGCTTTTTGGCCTTCTTTTGGCTAGAATTGTTGTTTTGCACCACACATAGGCTGAAAATGCCGCTTTGCTGGGGGGGGGGCAGACTTTTTGGTCAAGATAAATGTCTGTGTTAGCCGTTTATTTTGTAGGACTATCCGCACCTTTAGACACAAATGTGCCACCGTACAGCCTTACTGCCTCTGAAACTCGAGGCTAATTACACGTATAGTTTTTTTTGGTAATTCCAAATCAATTGACTATCTCAGAATTTCCTCCTTTTTGGCATTCTTTTGGCTAAAATTGTTGCTTGGCACCACTAAATGCTTGAAAACGCCACTTTTCTGAGGAGTAGTTTTTTTTACCAAAATAAATATAGATGTTAACCTTTATTTTCTAGCACTACCTGCACTTTAGAAACGAATGCGCCACCGTGCACCGTTACTACCCCTCTGGAACTCCATAAATTTAGATATTATTTTTTTTAATAAAGTGACATCCAATTCTACTTCCCGCAATTCTGATCCCTGTTACAACGGTTCCACCTCCGATTCTAATTGCTTCCATTGTGGCTCAACCAATTTTACTTCTCGCTATGCTCCCTCCGATCCCTACTTCAAATCTGACTCCAGTAGCGTCAATTCCAGATTTACCACTTCTGTCCCTGATTCCACAGATCTGATAACGCCAATTTCGCTCAAAGCTCTGCCAATTCCATGATTTTGTATGCCGCTACCTTACTGGTAATTTATGGCTGGAAAGTATTACCACTCTGCCTCATATTATCATTCCTAGGAGCTTTGCAACCATTTACCCTCTAAAATAACTTTATAAACTATGAGTAACCATTGTTTTTATTTGAACAGTGGAAACTTGCCATTTCATTGTTAGATTAAAATGTTCCGTGGTAATGTCTTGTCTGTGGCACTCAGTGAATAACGTGTGGTACCTTATGGCATACACTATCACACCTAAAGTATTTCCAGACATTTTTCTGCAAAAACATCCGTTTAGACTAGATTCAATCTTTAAACTTAATGAAGAGCCCCCAGTCACGTCTCTTCTGATGACTTCTGGTAATTCAGGCCAGCGTGACACAAGGTTCCAGCCCCATGACACCCTCCAGCGCACATCAAAAGAAATCGCAAATTCTTATTACGAAACAAAAAATATTTATTACAAAACAAAAAAACATCCTAAAAGATCATATATTCTTCTCACAAAATACTTATTACAAAACAAAAATTCTTACAAAACAGAAAATACATCCTAAGAAATCACGAATTCTTTTTTAAAAAGCAAACAATACTTTTAACAAAACAAAACTAATTCAAAAAACAAAAATTCATCAAAAAAGTCAAAGATTGTTCTTACAAAATACAAAATACTTCTTACAAAAAAATCTTCTTATAAAGCGAAATATAACTCAAAAGCAAAAATACATTCTAAGAAATCAAAATTCTTATCAAATCTTACGAAATACTTTTTACGAGAAAAATAATTTTTACAAAACGAAAATAGATCCTAAGCAATGGAAAACTGTTCTTAAAAAAGACAAATACTTGTTACAAAACAAAAATATTTTCTTACAATGCAAAAATAAATCATGCAATACAAAATAAATCCTAAAAGATCACAAATTCCTCTTACGAAATACAAAATACTTCTTACAACGCAAAATCAAAAATACATCCTAAACATCGGAATTCCTCTTATAAAACAAAAGATAAATCTTGCAGAACAAAAATGTATCCTAAACAATCACAAATTCTTCTTACAAAATACAAAATACTTCTTACAAAACAAAAATAATTCTTACAAAACAACAAGAGCTAAGAGCTCATATGGCACTTGTGACGAGGCAAGAAGAGCTAAGAGCCAAGAGATCATATAGTATGAGCTCTAGCAAAATTCTATGAATCAATAGATTGATTTAAAAGAAAAATAAGAGGCTTAATGCCGGTCAGGACTTAAAATAAGAGCTCTGAGTCACGATGTCCTTCTAAATATCAAAATTCATTAAGATCCGATCACCCACTCGTATGTTATAAACACCTAATTTTTTCTAATATTTCCTCTCCCTTTAGCCCCCCAGATGGTCGAATCTGGGAAAACGATTTTATCAAGTCAATTTGTGCAGCTCCCTGACACGCCTACCAATTTTCATCGTCCTAGCACGTCCAGAAGCACCAAACTCGCCAAATCACTGAATCCCTCCCCCAGCTCCCCCAAAGAGAGCGAATCCAGTACGGTTCCGTCAATCACGTATGAAGGACATTTGCTTATTCTATCCACCAAGCTTCATCCCGATTCCTCCACTCCAAGTGTTTTCCAAGATTTCCCCCTCCAACCCCCTCCCCCCCACTGTCAAAAGATCTGGTCGGGATTTGAAATAAGAGCTCTGAGACATAAATTATTTCTAAATATCAACTTTAATTAAGATCCGATCACCTATTCGTAAAATAAAAATACCCCAATTTTCACGTTTTCCAAGAATTCCGGTTTCTCCCTCCAACTCCCCCTAACGTCACAGGATCTGGTCGGAATTTAAAATTAGAGCTTTAAAGCGCAAGACCCTTCTAAATATCGAATTTCATTAAGATCTGGTCTCCCTTTCGTAAGTTACAAATACCTCAATTTTCAAAATTCCCCCCCCCCAACTCCACCAAAGAGAGCAGATCCGGTCCGATTATGTCAGTCACGTGTCTTAGACAGGTTTTTATTCTTCCAATCCAGTTTCATCCTGATCTCACCACTTTAAGTATTTTCTAAGATTTCCGGTTCCCCTCAACTGCCCCCCCCCCCAATTACGCTGGATCCGCTTGATATTTAAAATAGGAGATCTGAGTCACGAGGTCCTTCTAAATATGAAGTTTCATGAAGATCTGATGACTCCTTCGTAAGTTAAAAATACGTCATTTCTAATTTTTCAGAATTAACCCCCCCCAATAGAGCGGATCCGTTCCAATTATGTAAATCACGTATCCAAGACTTCTGCTTATTTTTCCCACCAAGTTTCATCCCGATCCCTGCAATCTAAGCGTTTTCCATGATTTTAGTTTCCCCCACCCCAAACTCCCCCAATGTCACCAGATCCGGTCGGGACTTAAATAAGCGCTTTGAGACATGATATCCTTCGAAATATCAAATTTCGTTGAGATCCGATCACCCTTTCGTAAGTTAAAAATACCTCATTTTTTCTAATTTTTAAGAATTACCCCCCCCCCCCAACTACCCCAAAGAGAGCAGATCTGTTCCGGTTATGTCAATCATGTATCTAGGACTTGTGCTTATTTTTCCCACCAAGTTTCTTCCCGATCCCTCCGCTCTAAGTGTTTTTCTAGTTTTAGGTTTCCCCCTCCCAACTCCCCCCATGTCACCAGATCCGGTCGGTATTTAAAACAAGAGCTCTGAGACACAATATACTTCTAAATGACAAATTTCATTGAGATCCGATAACCCGTTCTTAAGTTAAAAATACCTCATTTTTTATTTTTTCAGAATTACCCCCCCCCCCCCCCCCCCAACTACCCTAAAGAGAGCGGATCTGTTCCGGTTATGTCAATCATATATCTAGGATTTGTGCTTATTTCTCCCACCAAGTTTCATCCCTATCCCTCCACTCTAAGTGTTTTCCAAGTTTTAGGTTTCCCCCTCCCCACTCCCCCCAATGTCACCAGATCTGTTCGGGATTTAAAATAAGAGCTCTGAGTCATGATATCCTTCTAAATATCATATTTTATTGAGATCCGATCACCCGTTTGTAAGTTAAAATACCTCTTTTTTCTATTTTTTCTGAATTAACACCCCCCCCCCAACTACCCCAAAGAGAGCGGATCCGTTCCGGTTATGTCAGTTATGTATCTAAGACTTGTGCTTATTTTTCTTACCAAGTTTCATCCTGATCCCTCCACTCTAAGTGTTTTCCAATATTTTAGGTTTCCCCCTCCCAACTTCCCCCCCCCCAATGTCACCAGATCCGGTTTGGGATTTAAAATAAGAGCTCTGAGACACGATATCCTTCTAAATATCAAATTTCATTGAGATTCGGTCACCCGTTCGTAAGTTAAAAATACCTCATTTTTTCAAAATTTTCATAATTAACACCCCCCCCCAACTACCCCAAAGAGAGGAGATCCGTTCCAGTTATGTCAATTGTGTATCTAGGATTTGTGCTTATTTTTCCCACCAAGTTTCATCCCGATCCCTCCACTCTAAGTTTTTCCAAGTTTTAGGTTTCTACCTCCGAACACCCCCCCCCCCCCCAATGTCACCAGATCTGTTTGGGATTTAAAATTGAGCTCTGAGACACGATATCCTTCTAAATATCAAATTTCATTGAGATCCGATCACCCGTTCGTAAGAAATCACAAATTCTTATTACAAAACAAAAAATAATAAAAATAACTCTTAAAATACAAAAATGCATCCTAAACAATCACAAATTCTTCTTAAAAATACTAATACTTCTTACAAAACAAAAATAAATCTTACAAAAAATACATCTTAAGAAATCAGAGAATGTTCATTCAAAATACATAATTCATCTCACAAAACAAAAATTTATTCTTACAAACCAAAATACATCTTAAGAAATCACAAATTCTTCTTACAAAACAAAAATACTTCCTACAAAACAAAAATAATCCCTAAACAATCGCAAATCATTCTCACAAATCAAAAATAATTCTTACTAAGCAAAAATATATAGTAAAAATCACAAAGTATTCCTATAAAATACAAATTCTTCTTGCATCATACAAAATACTTCTTACAAAATAAAAAAAAAAGATTCTTACAAAAGAAAGATACATCCTAAGAGATCAAGATTTATTTTTACAATTTTCTTCTTACAAAACAAAAACACATCCAAAGAAATCACAAAATCATCTTACGAAGCAAAAACAATTGTTACAGAACGACAATACTTCCTAAACAATCACAAGTGGCCGTTACAAAATACAAAATACTTGTTAAAAAACGAAAAAATACTTCTTACAAAGAAAAAATGTAATTCCTTAAAAAATAAAAATACATCCTAAGAAATCACAAATTTTTCTTACGTCATACAAAATACTTCTTACGAAACAAAAAATAATACATCCCAAAAGACCACAAAATCAATCTTCTTACAAAGATATCAAAAGAAATCACAAAATCTTCTTACGAAGGAAACACAATTCTTACAAAACTAAAATACATCCTAAGCAATCATAAACAGATCTTACAAAATACAAAATACGTCCTCTACAATCAAAAACGGTTCTTACAAAAAACAAATACTTGTAAAAAAAAAATATTACTTACAAAGCAAAAAATAATTCTTACAAAACAAAAAACATCCTAAGAAATCACAAATTCGTCTTACATCATATAAAACACTTCTTACGAAACAAAAGTTCTGACAAAACACAAATACATGCCAAAAGACCACAAACTCTTCTTACAAAACAAAAATGTTTCCGAAACAGAAACATATCCTAGGAAATTGCAAATTCTTCTTACGAAATACAAACTAATTCTTACATAACGAAAATACATCCTAGCCAATCACAAACGAATCATACGAAATACAAAATTTATGCTGAAGAATTAGAGATTGTTCTTACAATGTACAAAATACTTGTTACAAAACAAAAAATTCGTCTTGCGAAGCATTGAATTATTCTTTAAAAAATCATAGAAATCATAAATTCTTCTTACATCATACAAAATACTTCTTACAAAGCAAAAACTAATTCTTACAAAATGAAAATAATCACAAACTAACAATCCTAACACACAAACTAATAATCCTAACAATCCTAATCACAAACTAACAATCCTAATCACAAACAAAAAAATCCTAACAATCCTAATCACAAACTAATAATCCTAACAATCACAAACTGTCCGTACAAAATAGAGAATACTTGTTACAAAAAAAGAACTTATTACAAAACAAAAAGAATTCTTACAAAACGAACATACATCCTAAGAGATCACATATTCTTCTTACAAAATATAATATAATTCTTACAAAAAAAGAATAATTCTTGTAGAACAAAAGTACATCCTAAACAATCACAAATTCTTATTATAAAATACAAAATATTTCTTACATAACCAAAATTGATTCCTACAAAAAATGCATCCTAAAAAATCTTAGATTGTTTTAACAGTATTTCATATTCCTGCCGCTGTCATCCTTTCATTTTCCCTCATAGAGATGACGAGTTTTGATTATCTCAAGTGTTTAGAGTTAGATGCTAATGAATTGGGAATTTATCAAGATACAAATAATTGCATCCTAGTAAGAATTATATTTTGCATTGTAAGAAGTATTTTGTATGATGTAAGAAGAATTTGAGATTTCTTAGGATGTATTTTCATGTTGTAAAAATAATTTTTTCTTTCGTAAGAAGTATATTTTGTTTTGTAACAAGTATTTTGTATTTTGTAAGAACAATCTCTGATTTCTTAGGACGTATTTTGTATGAACTGTTTGTGATTGGTTAGGATGTATTTTCGTTTTGTAAGAAATAGTTTGTATTTTGAAAGAAGAATTTGCTATTTCTTAGAATGTATTTCTGTTTTGTATTTTTTTTTTTATTTGTAAGAAGTATCTTTTATTTTGTAAGAAGAGTTTGTGGTCTTTTGGGATGTATTTTTGTTTTATAGCATCTTTTTGCTTTGTAAGTAGCATTTTTTTGTTTTTTAACACGTATTTTGTGTTTTGTAAGAATTGTATGTGATTGCTTATGATGTATTTTAGTTTTGAAAGAATTGTTTTTGCTTCGTAAGATGATTCTGTGATTTCTTAGGATGTTTTTTTGTTTTGTAAGAATCATTTCTTGTTTTGTAAGAAGTTTGTATTTTGTAAGAATAAGTTGTGATCTCTTAGGATGTATTTTGTTTTTTAAGAATTATTTTTTTGTTTTGTAAGAAGAATTTTGTATTATGAAAGAAAAATTTTGTATTAAATAGGAATATTTCGTGATTTTAGGAAGTATTTTTTTTGTAAGAATTATTTTTGGCTTTGTAAGAATAGTCTGTGATTGTTTAGAGTGTATTTGTCTTTTAAAGAATATTTTGTTTCGTAAGATGAATTTGTGATTTCTTAGGATGTATTTTTTTTTGTAAGAATTGTTTTTTTGTTTTGTAAGAACAACCTCTGATTTCTTAGGATGTATTTTATATTTTTTAAGAACCGTTTATGATCAATTAGGATGTAGTTTCGTTCTGAAGGAATTATTTTAATTTGGATGAAACATTTGTGAATTTTTAGGATGTATTTTAGTTTGTGAGAAATATTTTTTTTTTGTGAGAAGTATTTTGTATGAATTTCTTATGAATTTTGTATGAATCTCTGGTTTCTTAAGATGTATTTTTGTTTTGTAAGAATTTTTTTTTTGTTTTGTGACAACCATTATTTGTTTTGTAATAAGAATTAGTAATTTCTATGGATGCATTTTTCTTTTGTATGAATTATTTTTTGAATTATAAGAAGTACTTTTTGTTTCCTAACAAGAGTATCTGATTTCTTAGGATGTATTCTTGTTTTGTAAGAATAATCGTTTTGTCCCGTAAGAGTTATTTTGTATGATGTAAGAAGAATTTGTGATTTCTTAGAATATATTTTCTTTTTGGAAGAATTATTGTTTTGTTTTTTAATAAGTATTTTGTTTTTTTGTAGGAACAATATCTAATTTTTTGGATGTATTTCGTATTTCTTAAGAATAGTTTGTGATTGTTTATGATGTATTTCGTTTTGTAAGATTTATTTATGCTTCGAAAAAAGGTATTTTGCATGACTTAATAAGAATTTGTTATTACTTATGATGTGTTTTTGTGTTGTAACAATTTTTTGCTTTTTAGCAAAATGTTTTGTAAACAAGATGTTTTGTAACAAGTATTTTGTATTTTTGAGAACAATCTCTGATTTCTTAGGACGTATTTTAGTTTTGTAAGAATTATTTTTTTTTATAGAAGTTTTTTGCATTTAGTAAGATGAATTCGCAATTGTTTAGGATTTACTTTTATTTTGTAAGAATTACTTTTTGCATAATGTTTTTGCATAAGATGCATTTTTTATTTTTTAAAAAGAATTTGCGATCTTTTAGGATGTATTTTTACTGTATGAACTATTTTTGTTTTGTAAGAAGTATTTTTTGTTTTTTAGCAGGTATTTTCTATTTCGTAAGAACAATTTATGATTTATTAGGATCTATTTTCGTTTTGTAAGAATTGTTTTTCTCGAAAAAAGTATATTATTTCTACTAGTTCTTAATTTCTCAGTGGCCAAAGTAACAAAAGTTAACGTTGGGGGGAAACCATTGTAGTATATTAATTATCTCGTGCTTTATTTTCACAACCAAGTGTAAATCTTTAGCGTTCGCATCTCTAAGTATATTGCTAGTGCCAGTGTCCATTTTATATTCATATACAATAGCCAAACCTCTCAATAGCTTGTAGATCGTTGGAGTCATCAAAATAAATTGTATTTAACTTGCATAATTTGAAAGTTTGTCGCTTGTGCTCACCATCGTTCCATTTATGTAGAAGCTGATTTGTCTAAACAAATTTTGTAGTACACAATTCTTATAGGATAACCCCTTAGCTGCACTTGGTTTTTCATTGTAATTTTTTTTACGATTGCTATTTTTTTAACGTCGTAACATTCCAAGTTATAATTTTCATATATTTTAAATTATTGAAGTTATTTGGGCCTCAGGAAAACCAATGGTCCCAGAAACAAATGTAGTGCAGGGACCAAAAGATCTTCTCAAATCTACACCAAAGCTTCTAAGCCGACAACACTTAAGCCGACAAATCTACACCGAAGCGCTTAGAACTTGACAGCGAGAATTCCTGGGACCTTCAGTACAAATTGAGGCTTTGTGGGTCCATCTTGATCACAACATGGTTTTCAGCCCTTTGCAATGCTCTTTTTCAAACAGTTCGTGGTAATCAAACAGTTCGTGGTAACGAACTGTAGTAAGGAGCGACCCGGCTCAATAGTAACCAAAACTCTAAAAAATGGAATTTTGATACCAATAGCTATATCAAAAGAATCGCATTTTAATGCTGGTTTTAAATATATAAGTTTCATCAAGTTTAGTCTTACCCATCAAAAGTTACGAGCCTGAGAAAATTTGCGTTATTTTAGAAAATAGGGGGAAACACCCCCTAAAAGTCATAGAATCTTAACGAAAATCACACCATCAGATTCAGCGTATCAGAGAACCCTATTGTAGAAGTTTCGAGCTCCTATCTACAAAAATGTGGAATTTTGCATTTTTTGCCAGAAGGCAGATCACGGATGCGTGTTTATTTGTTTTTTTGTTTTTTTGTTTTTTTGTTTTTTTTTTCCCAGGGGTGATCGTATCGACCCAGTTGTCCTAGAATGTTGCAAGAGGGCTCATTCTAACGGAAATGAAAAGTTCTAGTGCCCTTTTTAAGTGACCAAAAAAATTGGAGGGCACCTAGGCCCCCTCCCACGCTAATTATTTTCCCAAAGTCAACGGATCAAAATTCTGAGATAGCCATTTTATTCAGCGTAGTCGAAAAACCTTATAACTATGTCTTTGGGGACGACTTACTCCCCCACAGTCCCCGTGGGAGGGGCAACAAGTTACAAACTTTGACCTGTGCTTACATATAGTAATGGTTATTGGGAAGTATACAGGCGTTTTCAGGAGGATTTTTTTGGTTGGGGGGAGGGGTTGAGAAGAGGGGGATATGCTGGGGGAACTTTCCATCGAGAATTTGTCATGGGAAAAGAAAACTTCCATGAAGGGAGAGCAGGATTTACTAGCATTATTTAAAAAAAAATATAAAAAATAAATGTGAAAAAGCTTTTTCAGCTTGAAGTAAGGAACAGCAATAAAACTTAAAACAAACAGAAATTATTACCCATATAAGGGGCTCACCTCCTTATGATACCTAGCTCTTTACGCTAAAGTATTTTTAGTAATTTCAACTATTTATTCTACGGCTTTTGTGATTCAGGGGTCATTCTTAATGAATTGGGATAAAATTTAAGCTTTAGTGTAAAGAGCGAGGTACTGACGATGGGGCGAATCCCCTCATATATGTAATAAAAACATGAGAATACATAAGTTCTTTACGTAAGCTAATTTATAAGCTACGTAAACCTTTTACCAATAAAAAGATTCGTAAAAAAGGGCAACTAGGCTTCGCCCCCGCTCTTTTTTTCTCAAAATCATTCGATCAAAATTATGAGAAAGCCATTTAGCCCCCCCCCCAAGAAAAATATTCAAATTTCGTTTTGATTATTCCTCTGCGGAGAGCCAAAATCAAAACATGCATTGATTCAAAAACGTTCAGAAATTAAATACAAAAAAACAAGTTTTTTCAACTGAAAGTAAGGAGTGACATCAAAACTTAAAACGCACAGAAATTACTTCGTATATGAAAGAGGCTGCTTCCTCATCAACGCCCCGCTCTTTACGCTAAAGTTTGACTCTTTCTCTCAATTCTTCTTTCTAAAACAGTAAAAAACTTTAGCGTAAAGAGCGGGGCGTTGATGAGGAAGCAGCCTCTTTCATATACGAAGTAATTTCTGTGCGTTTTAAGTTTTGATGTAACTCCTTACTTTCAGTTGAAAAAACTTGTTTTTTTGTATATCAGCAAGAGTCGAAATCCTGGATAGAGAATCTCAAAAATATTACCTACGATTCATTGTATATTCCTGCCCACAAATACTATGCTACTACGGAGAGACAATCCATAGTAGATAAATTAGTTAGGAAAAGGTTTTTCTGCCTGAAAACGCCAACAAAAACAGACAAAGCCCTGAAGAATTATCCATTAATCGGAATATGGTGCAAATGCTGTGTCGTTTGTTATGCCATAATTCTCGAGGGGTGCCATTCCACAAGTGGTGATAGAGCTGACCCCAAGGTTCTCGTTCTTGCGGGTACCCCAAAAGACTTGACAAAGTCCATTGCAGAAGCACCTATCCATTGACCTGGATCTTGCGCCCTGCCGCAGTTGCCCTCCTAGAGACTATCCTCCCAAGATGGGGCTCTGCGTCACCTTGCAATTTAACCAATTACTGGGAGAAGGTTTATAATTCACGGGATGTCTGTGCATACCGGTGCGCTCTTTTAAATGCACATTTGATGGACATTCTTTTTCCTCTTTTGTATATACGACCCCCAAGCAAGGTTGCCCCAGTTTCTGTTATGGAACCCCTGAGACAAGTTCCCTCCTTGGTCCCTCCCTCTTATGGAGGTATCCTACATATCGCTTGTACACTCCCCTATCAGCCACCTGGGGACGCGCTGAGCGGCCTGGGTGAAGCTCCTACTGAGCAGCAGACTCAGGCTATACAAGTATAAATGCAAGACTTTTATCCCCCTGCAAGTGTAGTGGAAGACGATTATTATAAGTCATAAATAAAAGCTAATCTTTTACATTGTGCTATGGGACTCCAACTCCTTTTAGGTTATAATAATAATATTTTGTCTCTACGTTCCGTACAAAACATTGAAAATGCTGTTATAATATTGTAAAGAAAGTAAATAAGAAAATAACTACAAACATATAAGCAAAATACAACATAAGAAGTAAAAAAAAATGTATCATTTAACAAAACTACAGCATTTAATAGAAGAAAATGAAAACACCGCCGATTAATACCAACACTGTTTAAACACGGGCGCAACTGACAGGATTTATATGAAAATCTTATATAAACGAATATCGTTCGTCTGAACGATATATTTTCTGCACTTCTGGAATGTAATCCATATTTCATCATTTTTATAGCAAAGTCAAACTTTTTATTTCTTAACAATTCCTGATGCATAGGGAAAGGTAAAATAATTCCAAATACCTGAGGAACCGTGTACAGATAATAAGGTGTAGTAAAAATTAGAACTTTTGCCAACAATTCGTTACAAAATTTTTTCGAACTCTTTCCTAACAACGAGTCTTATCTTATATATAGGAATATATTTATAGCAAATATTTTTATTTTTTATAGCACAGTTTCACGGAAACAGTTTTAAAGTTTATAGCAGAGTTTGGTATGAAGGCATTTGAAAAAGAATTACTGATGGTGTGATTTCATCCATATACAGTCTAATCAGCGACGTTGAAGAAGTGAAAGAAGTAAAACCGACATAATATATGACGTAGCATGAGATGTAAATAGTGAGCCTTCAAGAATGTTGAACCGACAGACATACTTCCTTTCCTTACACTATGTTACTACCTTTCTACTTTAGTACTTTCTACTTTACCTTTCTACTTTCTACCTTGGTTTCTTAGACTAGACTGTCTCTATTTATTCTTAAAATTTTGTGGAAAACTAAAACCAGGGAAAGTTTTAATTAAGACCTTTAAAAGAAAAAAATATATATAAAAGTAAATAAGTGCATAACTGGATATGGGTGATGGTGGGCTGGATTTGATTTTTTCATTGAAAATCGAAATCCCTCTTTTGCTCTTTTTTTTATGATCAAAGCGTCAAAGCTGTAAATTCGGCCCGGTGAAAAATCGGTGTAAATTCGGTGAAACAAAATCTTGAGTTGGTGAGATTTCAGCAATTAATATCATTATATATCAAATATTTAGTTTTATTTTCTTATTTCTTACCAAGACTGTTAATTTATTTTGGAATTAAAAATTATTTTGAAATAGGGAATGTTGGCTAAAATTGAGCCTCAATAATGAATTGCCCTTTATTTAAGTGGAAATACTCAAACCACCGGTTTATTTTGACATGTATAGTATAAGTCTTTTGAAGTTTTACTTTGATAATTTGAACAACAGAAGTTTCTTCATAGACAAACCGAAAGGAAGTCAAAGAGAGATCTACGTATCCCTACATATGACCGTTGATGACTCAACTAGAAGAGACTAACTGGCTGCAGAATTTAAATACATACCATATCTTTTTTTATTACAGTCTTCGCGGCTCCAGCACAGGTGATGATGTGCCACCTGTCCTGGTAATTACCTCATTTTCCAATATGACATATTTGTCGTTCCTTCTGTTGAACTTGTCAAAGGATGGATCCGGGATTACCTCTGCCGGCAAGCTATTCCATGTTGTGACCGATCGTCGGGCGAAACTCGTTTACTGATATTCTTGGCAGGGAGTACCCTGCTCAAGGTAGACCGGATGAGCTGTACTTTATTGAATTGATTGCAAAGACTTTGCTCTGTCAAGGACGAGCTTCGATAGCTCCTCTAATGGAGGGTTCGAAAACCGAAATGGAAGCCAGGTCGACATGGACCGCCTATTTGCCGTGTTTGTTTTGAACAATTGGTGCTAGGTTCGAAATAGCCTGACATAAAAACATAGGTAATTTTAGCACTTTTGGAACTGACCGTGTTGCAACTCTGGCTGCAGATTTGATCTTTCAAACAGTTTGTGGTAACGAACTGCAGTAAGGAGTGACTCGGCTCAATTGTAACCGAAACTCTAAAAAATGGAATTTTTATAACAACAGTTACATCAAAAGAGTTGGTTTTTGATGCTGATTTTAAATATATAAGTTTCATCAAGTTTAGACTTACCCATCAAAAGTTAAGAGTCTCAGAGAATTTACCTTATTTTAGAAAATAGGGGAAAACACCCCTTAAAAATCATAGAATATTAACGAAAATCTCATCAGATTCAGCATATCAGAAAACCCTACAGTAGAAGTTTCAAGCTCGTATCTACAAAAATGTGGAATTTTGTATTTTTGGCCACAAGACAGATCACGGATGCGTGTTTCTTTGTTTTTTCCCAGGGGTGATAGTATCGACCCAGTGGTCCTAGAATTTCACGACAGGGCTCATTCTAACGGAAATTAAATGTTTTAGTGTCCTTTTCAAGTAACCAAAAAATGGAGGGCACCTAGGCCCCCTCCACGCTCTTTTTTCCCCAAAGTCACTGGCTCAAAATTCTGAGATAGTTATTTTATTCAGAATTGTCAAAAAACCTAATAACTATGTCTTCGGGAACGACTTACTCCTCCACAATCCCCGTGGGAGGCGCTGCAAGTTACAAGCTTTGACCAGTGTTTGCATATAGTAATGGTTATTGAGAAGGGTAAAGATACTTCCAGGGGGATTTTTTGGTTGGGTGGAGGGTTGAAGGGAGGGGTTTATGCGGCGGGAACTTTCCATGGAGGAATTTGTAATGAGGGAAGAAAATTTCCATGAAGGGGGAGCAGGATTTTTTAGCATTTTTGAAAAAACAATGAAAAAATAAACGTGAAAATTTTTTTCAACTGAAAATAAGGAGCAGCATTAAAAATTAAAAATAACAGAAATTATTACGCATATGAAGAGTTCACCTCCTTCTAATACCTCCTCGCTCTTTACGCTAAAGTAATTTTATTAATTTAAACTATTTGTTCTAGGGCCTTTGTGATTCAGAGGTCATTCTTAAGGAATTGGGACAAAGTTTAAACTTTAGTGTAAAGACCGAGGTATTGATGAGGGGGTGAAACCCCTCATATACGTAATAAAAACATACGAATATAGAAGTTCGTTACGCAAGTTAATTCGTAAGTTACTTGTATTTTTACTAATAAAAACGTTCTTAAAAATTCAAAAGTTCTAGTTTCCTTTTTAAATAACCAAAAAATTTGAGGGTAACTAGACCTAATCCCGCGCTCTTTTTCTCAAAATCATCCAATCAAAACTGTGAGAAAGCCTTTTAACAAAAAAAAAATAATATGCAAATTTTGTTTTAATTATTCATGTGCGGAGAGCCAAAATCGAAACATGCATTAATTCAAAAACGTTCAGAAATTAAATAAAAAAAAGAAGTTTTTTTAACTGAAAGTAAGGAGTAACATTAAAACATAAAAAGAACAGAAATTACTCCATATATAGGGGCTGTCCCCTCCTCAACGCCCCGCTCCTCACGCTAAAGTTTTTTACTGTTTTAAAGAGTAGAGTTGTAAAAAAGGGTCAAACTTTAGCGTAAAGAGTGAGGTGTTGAGGAGGGAACAGCTCCTTTCATGTAGGAGTAATTTCTGCTCGTTTTAAGTTTTAATGTCGCTCCTTACTTTCAGTTTAAAAAACTTGTTTTTTTTATTTAATCATTCAGAAAAGCTGCCTTCGGCAAACAAGATAAAATTGCGATAGAATTGTAGTTATTTACATTTTTATCTCCTTTAATATGTAATTGTATTACAGGTGGAAATTTTTATCTACTACAAAATGTTGCTGAATGGATTCATGACTTAATTTTTTGAGGAAGCGGTTCAAAAATTACAAGATACAAATCAGTAAAAAGATCATCATGTCCTAATGAACTAGCTTCTTACACTTATTAAAGCCCTCAAAGATTTTTCAAAATAACTGGTTCAAAAAATGTACTTTTGTGTTCAAAGGGTAAGATATATTCCCAATAGCACCTAGGAGAGGATGGTTTAAGTCGATTGAGAGACCAGATAATGAAAGAACTGACATACACTATAAAACAGGAAAAATAAAATAAAAAATAAAACCTGTAAAATAAAACTGAATGCAAAGGGTATCTTATAAAGGAGACAATACAAGGCTTGAAAAACTGATCCCTTTCCTGTATAAAACTTTCCAAACACTGCCACTTCAATTATAGTACAGTTATTTAATAACTTGATGCACACGCACAAGAATTTGCAGGTTTTCTTGCTGGGCTTACAAAACTGGTTATTTTGTTGTTTTATATTTTCTCAACACTACCATTTCAATTATAATGCAGTTATTTAGTCACTTGATGTACACTCACGAAATTTTGCAGGTTTCTCGCCGGCCTTACAAAAGGCTAGCAAAATTGGGTAGTTTTTTGTTTTAAATTTTCTGAACACTACCATGTCAATTATAATACAGTTATTTAACTACTTGATGCATACGCACAAAATTTTGCAGGTTTTATTGCCGGCCTTAAACTGAATTCTTGGCAGCTGGCAAAACTGGGTTGTTTATTGTTTTATATTTTCTCAACGCTACCATTTCAATTACAAAATAGTTATTTAACTACTTTATACATACGCACACAATTTTGCAGGTTTTTCTTGCCAACCTTACAAAACGCTGTTAAAACTGGTTATTTTGTTGTTTTATATTTTCTTAACACTACCATTTCAATTATAATACAGTTATTTAGTCACTTGATGTACACTCACGAAATTTTGCAGGTTTCTTGCCGGCCTTACAAAAGGCTAGCAAAATTGGGTAGATTTGTTTTAAATTTTCTCAACACTACCATGTCAATTATAATACAGTTATTTTACTACTTCATGCATACGCACAAAATTTTGCAGGTTTTCTTGCCGGCCTTACAAAAGGCTGGCAAAACTGGGTTGTTTATTGTTTTATATTTTCTCAACGCTACCATTTCAATTACAAAATAGTTATTTAACTACTTTATACATACGCACACAATTTTGCAGGTTTTTCTTGCCAACCTTACAAAACGCTGGCAAAACTGGTTATTTTGTTGTTTTATATTTTCTCAACACTACCATTTCAATTTTAATACAGTTATTTAATTACTTGATATACACTCACGAAACTTTGCAGGTTTTCTTTAGTGTTCTTGGAGTTTCTTCCAGCATTGGTCAACTTCCAAGTTATCTGGAATCATTCACCACTGCCAAAGCGTCTGCTGCTGCTATATTTCAAGTGATAGAAAGGATACCCGGAATTGATAGCACTTCAGATGAAGGAGAGCAGCCGAACGAGTTCAATGGGAATATCAAGTTCGAAAATATTCATTTTAACTATCCATCGAGACCAGACGTAAAGGTAAAACATGGATTCATGGCTATATAGTCAGATCTTTACAGCATTGAAATCCTTGTTTACACAGAGAGACATAGAAAGAGCATCTTAATCAAGTCTATATCATATCAATATGAGTCAATCCTTTATTCACTCATTTATTTCATTGGTGATTCAAGCGTCGTCTATGTTTTTTTAGCGAAAGATTTTAATAAGAAATGATAATGCGTTAATCTAATGAACTATGTTTAATCAAGCTTAGTGAGCCTAATTTAGTCGTGCAATTATGTTAAAAATTTCACTGTTTCTAAGTAAGGTGTTTACTTTCTATCGAAAAATAAGATGAATTCACTCCTACGTATATATAACAAAGAATGCAATATTGATGAGTATAACTATTATGTGACTTAATTGGCCTAGAAGGGAAGTACAGGTCCAGTGAAACAGTTTTGTTAATGCTACTGTATAATCTTGTGATTATAATTAATCATATCGGAAGTTCAAATTAAATCTAAATCTTAAAATTCAAGTTATTTTATATATAGTTTCACTGTTCATGTAGTCACTCATTGTACAAAACACTCTATACATACACACACACACACACACACACACACACACACACACACACACACACACACACACACACACATATATATATATATATATATATATATATATATATATATATATATTTATATATATATATATATATATATATATATATATATATATATATATATATATATATATATATATATATATATATATATATATATATGTATCAGTCTAGATATATTATATATAACTCTCAATACATATGACGTAGAGTATAAAACTGTCAAAAAAAATTAGAAGTTTAAAAAGATCCAGTGAACGTATTTTTTTAATCAAAATCAATGGCAAGAAATCATACAAGGATTTTGTATGGATTAGGTGAAAAAAACTCTAATTAAACTTTTTTGAACTTATTTCCAATTTCCCATTCCAATAGTGAGCTGAGTAAGATAAAGCCTCCACTTTAAAAATCCTTGTTTTTCATTGGTTATTTCCTTATTTTAATTCCGGCAAGCTTGGAAATGCTTACCACAGCCTTGTTTGTGCCAACGTCCAACTTCGACTCCAATCCCAGCGATTGAAAGAAAATCTAGAACTACAGCTGATAGGAACTCGAAAGAGCCAGATACACTCCGGAAGTATATTGTTGAGACATGAAACTACTTTTAGCTTCTTGGCGTACTTAATAACAGTGAAGATGCTTAGAAGTATTATAAATTATATTTTAGCAAAGCGGCACATCTTGTTCACGGTAAGAGGACCCACACGAATAAACCATGGCTGTAGAGCAAATGAATTGCAAGACTTCTTGGAGATATGGCCATTTATCAAATGCTGAATGGATTGTGGAACAGGATCATCCACCGGAGTCAAATCCAGTTTTCTTCAAAGAAAATCCACTGAAATTGAATTAGCAGCTAAAAAGAAGACATTGGATAGCCTGTTCACAAATTCCCAGATCTCAAGCTCCCACGCTGGGATTGGACTGGGGGCTTCTCTCTGATGATGGTTCTTGTTTTGAGCAATGGAAAGAACAATCCTGCTCACTCCTCAACAAAAGATTACCGCCTGTGCCTCCCAAAGGCACTTCCATTAATTCTAAGCAACCTAAAAGTTCAAGCACGGAAGATGATGTTCCACTTTCAGGCTAGCCTTTCAGCCTCTAACAAATTAAGAATCTGATGAGAAGGCTCAAAAATAATAAAACTGATGGTATCTGAGGCCTAAGCTCAAGGCTGCTCAAATATGAAGGTTCCAAAATACTTCTGACTCTCTAAACCTTGTTATATTTTATATGGCAAACTTTGATCATCCCGAAGATTGGCGAAAGGACGTCATCATACGCTTGTGGAGGAGGAAAGGCTCTAGAAGCAGTTGCATCAGCTACCGTGGAATAACTATTCTCTCAGTGCCTGGAGAATTTTTCTCAATGGTTCTTGTGGATGGATGTCGAAATATCGTTCGTAAAACCAAATGACCGAAAAAATCGTTATGTGTCATAGTGCTCATTTATTGTACCCCCAAAACTCTTGAATGTCGTCATTGATTGCTTTATGGTGAATATAAATTCACGCCTCATGTTTGTGCTATAGTTTAGAGATCGATGATGGATCCTATGTAGGAGATGTTGGAAGTGCTCTGAATCCTACGTGAAGATGCTGGAGAAGTAGGACTGCTATAAACTGGATTAAATGGAAAATTGGGGTTATACAGCCGTCTACTGCAGCTACCTATTCTTCTGTTAGAATTGACAGCATTAATAAAGAGGTTAATTTCACATAGGCTGCCTGGGCTATTCATATTCATCAAATGGCTCTCTTCTCTCTGAGCTGCAACCAAGAATATCCAAGGTGTCTTTTTGCTTTGAATAAATCGTGGTCTTTGGCGATGACTAAATTTCAGTCATACAACGAAACCACGGATTTTTAGGGCCATCGTTTGCTCAGGGATGCTATATGGACCTGTTGTAATATGTGGCAAGTATCAACCACTACCTTCAAAATCAGTAACGTTGTCAGTCAAAGAGCCTGAGCTGGATCACAGGTCTGCGTTGGTTTGACTTCGTTGACAAATCTGATGAAGTTTACTCTTCAGTCTTGGATTTTGAAGGAAGCAGCTGACCAAACCAAACAAGAGTCTAGAAAACTGTTGAGAAAGCCTCCGAATCCACCCAAAAGAACAATCTACAGCTTTGAACCTGTAAAAACCGATTGGAAGTGAGCCGGGGGCAGACTGAAGAAGCTATTATCTGGACGCTTGTCCGAGTTTCTGACAACGGCAAACAGCAGAAATAACAAAAATCCACCCACCACGTACAGAGGTGGATAAAAGAGGGAGACGTCATCTTCTACACCAAATAGTGCCCGACAGGTGCTTAAGTCAAATTAAGTTAGTCAAGTATCTAAGATATTACTTCTTTGTTAAAGTACAATATTAGTTTACTCCTACATATGTATATAAAACAGAATAAAAAATTGAAAAGAAAAAACAACATTTTCTTATGGGTTTAGAAAGAGCTCATGCATACGGTAATTTTGTTTTGCCACGAACTTACACCAACAAACATTTGGATCATGCCAATTAACCTAGGTTTAAATTTTTTAGAACACAAAAACATAAAATGAAAACACAATACGGATCACCCTAAAGGGGTATCCAGATAAACTTAACAGCTCAAATGAAATATTCTGCTAAGCAAAAACTTTTTTCTTTGATACTTAAAATATCAGATTTGTATTTACGGTAAACAATTTACAGGCTAGACAAACTGAAACAATGCAATCAATCAGTAAAGCTGATGAGAAAGATTGCTCATTGCCGGTGTTGATTTTAATGTACAACAATCTTCTTTTGAGATTGTATCTGCATGGTGGAATGTGGAGAAAAATTTAAGTTTGTTTAAGAATTGACTTGGTCATCTACATTAAAAAAAAAGAAAAAAGAACAAAAAAAAAATAGTTTCCAATAGTGTCAGAGCATTTTCCTCTTGAAATTTTAGTTTTTGAAATATTAGACTGGCGCTGCAATCTGTTTTATTGAATTTAAATAACTGGCAAATGTGTCGGGATTTCTCGAAAGATAACTTTATAGAGCTTGAGCTTGAAGAGCAGCACATATTTTTTTCCGCCAAACTTCGGCGACTCTCATTGCAATAAATGGTATGACCTATTTGTAAAGTATACTTTAGGGGCTTCAAAATCTTTGATGCTGAAACCCTCCACAAATGTCTAATCGTCGTCAGGATCTTCCTGATTGGTCCGGTTTCAATGTTTGACAAAGCTCAATTATTGGCATTATAACTGCAATAAAGGTGTATTTCCGTAATTCCACACTTATTTAGTAAGGACTCAAAGATTAAGTCAGCACATGTAGACTGGTTAAGCATATCACAGTTGAAATAACCGTTAAATAGCCATTTGTAAACACGCTTTTTTTATGTCTGTGACGAGATTCATCACAGAGGAGCACGCGTTGGCAAATGTTGCATTTGTTCTACTGTTATAACTTATTTGCCAATGGATGATCGATGAGCTTCATTATGACTAGTTACTCCTAGCTTTCACCCTGTAAGTGAATCAGACTATTCGAAATTTGGTGGGCACAGGTAAAGAAGCGGTATTACAAAAGGGATTGGCCTAATGCTAATAACGTTATATATATTACTGCTCTAGCTGGACTCTTGACTAGTGTCCAAATCCTATTCTACCTGCTTTGCACTGGTGCTGCCTTATCTCTAGCTTGTATGCGTTTGGACGTTTATTATCACATTAATGTTCAATGTTTAAAACGTGATGAAGAAGTTGTTGTTCTCTAACCTCAGTGTGTTCTAATACCCGTAGCTCTCTCTAGAAGGAAGATCCCGAATTAACAATCGTGTAGAACCGTGCTAAATTGTGGCTGAGGATTTAGTTTGCCTGCGGGTGACCGAAGAGAAGACGTTTGTTTGCTTTAAAACAAAGGTCTAAGCTGTTTTTTAACAGTATTTACTCACTGTTTACTATGACGACTCTGATTTTTCCAAAAATGAAGCTCAATGGAGACCTTTTATCAATTCAGCTAAGATTGATATATCTGCTGACATTGGTGTTGGTATTTCTAGTGATGCACGGCTTAATCATCACAAAGGGATTTCTAATGTAATTAATTGCAATTTACATTTGTTTTCTGAAAGATCTTTCCTCTAAACTGTTTTCCCCGTGAGCTCTGTTGTGCGAACGACTTAAATTTAGAGTCAGTTGTTTCGATGCCATGTTTACAATTATTTTTCCAGATTTTTGTTCATCTTCGCATGTTCCAGATCCATTTTTATGTGGAACTGCCACTTCTATTTTGAAACGCAGGAAATCCCTTGAATTGTGATTCTATAGGATAATTATAGCTGCCTGCGATCTAAGGGTAGTAAAGGTATTTGAATACATTCTTCTGCCTCACTTCAATACAAATTGTGAACTTGATATGAACCTTTTCAGATTCAAATCACCTTGGTTCTCAGCGTGCTTATCTTGAACTAGCTACTTTATTACAGAATGCTCAGACGAACGTTCATGAACTTCAAATTTTTTGCGCTTGATTTAGTTAAGACATTTGACTCTGTTTGCCGTAGCCAGCTTTGATATTCTTTCGCTGTATCATGAGTTAATTCACTGTATCAGGAGTTATAAATGTTAAACTGAAGATGCAGTCGGGTTGTTTCTTCAAGGTAGAGTTTTATCCCTGAATTCATTCAAGATTTGCATTAATCACACGTTAAATAATATTAAATATACCTACCTTCTAGGCTGCACCAATAGTTTATATGTTGTATATGCAGACGATATCTTGTTGTTAAGTAAGAACGAGATTAGGTCTCGACCACTCTGTTGATCTTGTTTCTTGTCTTTTTTCTAATATTGAATTTGTTCTGAACGTTGATAAATATGAGTACCAGGTATTTAATGTAAAATCGCCATCTACAGTTTTTGCATTGCCATATGGATCTACTTCAATGTGATGTGCCAGTATTATTAAAGGGTTTGCAATCTAAACTTGCAGTGTGCAGCAGTACGCTCCGTGCAAAAGCTCTTGTGGACTTTAAACAAACGCTTCAAATAGGCTATTGAAAAATCTTCACTAATCATGGCTTTTACTCACGTCAAGGTCTTGCCCTTCTTTACAGTACCTTCTATTATTACTCCATTTTATTTATTTTTGGTATGTATCCCTTTCTCTATATGAAGCATGTAAATTCAATTCGAGTAATGTAGTTTCATTACTGGAATTAGCAACTCTGTTTTCTTCGATATTACCATAATCACGCTATTGTTAGTAATTCCGCTACTACGGATATTTCAGTGATATTTGAGAGATTGAATACTGTTTTAGCTGATAATGTTGTATTTGTTTTGGGCCGTTTTTACCCGGTAATCTAATTGATTTGCTGTTAAAGGGTATATATTATATTTTTATATATTGAAATTTCTTTTTGTTTGTTATTCCTAGCACTCTCCTTATTTTTTTTTGTTTTATCGTGTAAAAAAAGAAATTATTATTATTATATTGTTGTATTGTCTTTTAGAAGGCTTCCTGCATATAAAGTGTTTTGATTTTGCCTGAAATCCTCCTCGACATTTTCTAAAAGTTTAATTTTAATAACCCTAGCCTTTTTGGAAACTCAGGATCAAACCTGTCCTCTTTTCCCAACAACTAGCCTTGCATATGAACAAAGTGCTGCTTATACAGCTTAAAACACTCTCCCGGGACTGTGGGGCTATTTAATCCCTGGAGGTATAGTTATTTGACTTTTTGACAGTTTTTGACAAGATGGCTATTCCCGAGTTTGGTCAGATATCTTTGGAGTGAGGACAAACTAAAAAGGGAATGAGAGGGGACTGATTGCCCTCTGACCTCTTTTAATATCTTCCTCAGAATGCCCTGAAAATTTTAAATTAATGGCCATAGCCGTTCTTGGGATATTGCAGACGCGCCTTTTTGATGAACCGAATGAACATAATATATTCTGATTTTGTTCAACATGCCTCTCGAACATTCCTTAAAGTTTCATCATAATTTCCTGAACCTTTTCAAACACACCTAGAATCGAGCATCACCCACTTTTCTTAATAATAATTCTTGCATGTCAAAAAGCCCAAATTGCATAATTGCAGTCCCTGACCCTGTGACCATTTTGTGTTTTCATTGATATAGTTTTTTTCAATCTTTTGATCTTGGATGAGGGAAGGGATCATCTAAAAAATACAATGGGTGGCTGGTGCCCTCCGAGAGAGAGAGAGAGAGAGTGAGAGAGAGAGAGAGAGAGAGAGAGAGAGAGAGAGAGAGAGAGAGAGAGAGAGAGAGAGAGAGAAGAGAGAGAGAGAGAGAGAGAGAGAGAGAGAGAGAGAGAGAGAGAGAGGAGAGGAGAGAGAGAGAGAGAGAGAGAGAGAGAGAGAGAGAGAGAGAGGAGAGAGAGAGAGAGAGAGGAGAGAGAGAGAGAGAGAGAGAGAGAGAGAGAGAGAGAGAGAGAGAGAGAGAGAGAGAGAGAGAGAGAGAGAGAGGGGCAGAGAGAGAGAGAGAGAGAGAAACTATAAAAACACACAGAGTCAGACACACAAACATACAAAGATAGACACAGAAATGCAAACATCATGCTATGACACACAGGCATCGTGAGAAAGACAAGCAGACAGCCGCTCGGACACACAGGCATAGTGAGAAAGAGAGAGACAAAAAGACCTACAAATACACAGAGTCAAATACACATACACACAATGACAGACACAGAAATATGCAAACACCCGCTCAGACACACATGCATAGAAGGGGCGACAAGAAAACAGCCACTCAGACACACAGGCATAGTTATCGAGAGAGACAAAAAACAAGAGACTGGGACAGACAAACACCCGCCCATACTCACAAGCACTGAGAGTGAGAGAGACAAATACACACACAAACATACAGATTCAAACATACAAATAGACAAAGGCAGTCACTGGGACAAGCAAGCACCCGCCCAGACCCACAGGTACAGAGAGCTTGTTCCCAGGTGGTGGATAGGGGAACTTCCTACAGATATGTATTGTACCTCCCAAAAAGGGAGGTGCAAACGTAGGGGAGGACCTAGCCCTAGGGATCCATAAATTGGAACTAGGTTACTCTTGCCCGGGAGTCGCAAATACAGGTGGAGGAGGAAGAAGGCCCCTCTGATGCACATTGAGTAGGGCCCATTGGCGTGTGGACACGTCCCATTAGTTGCAAACCTTCTTCCTTCGATGGGTTAAATTATATGGCAATGAAGAATATCATTGTGGGAGGATCTTGTCCAGAAGGACAACTGCAGAATAGGGCAGAAGATCCAGATTTGGAAAATGAATTTTGCATGTTGGTTATGCGGTGGTATTCTCTGTCAAACCACTCAAGGGTTGGCATCTCTGCCCGCAGAGCTTAAGAGTGGTATGTACCGCAAGGTGCCGACTCCTGTCCCTATTGGGGTCACTACCACCCTTGCTGAGGTTGAGTATGAGGTCTTATGACCGGTCCTTGTCTTATAGGCAATGTCTGTCTTAGGAGTTCTCTTGTCCATTGTTTTGACCAACTATTCATTCAGCTGGTATATACCAAATTTTTTAACGGAAAGAACAGCCTCAGATCAGACTTCCTTCCAGTAGACGACCAAATGCGCGTCCCAAGACAATTCTTACGGATACGTTTATTGTCACTCACTGCAATATACGTGATCTCCGGTTCACGTTGGATCACCTACAGCATACGATGAATGAGGTCTCCTCTTCTTTCATATGCGTATCGGAGACCAGCCTACTCACCTGGAACACTAGCTCACACTAACACCAACTACTCAGCGAAGTTTTTTGTTGAGGTTTTTCATTGTTTTGAAAAGTGGAGTTTTTATAAAGAGTCAAACTTTAACCTAAACAGTGGGGCGTTGAGGAGGGAACAGCCCCTTTCGTATACGGAATAATTTCTGTTCGTTGTAAGTTTCAATATCTCTCTTTACTTTTCAGTTAAAAAGTTTTTTTCTTATTTAATAAGCATCAGAATCAGTATCAAAGTTAACAGATGAGTAATTTTGTGAGTTCTTCGAAGGCTAAAAAAGGTGAATGGAGAAGTGTATTTGAGCACAGGGAGAGCACTTTCATGAATCCCTTTTTTAATTGCATGTTTTTTTGTAATCAAAGATTGTTAGAACATGAATCTCCGAACATCATTATCATACCTAATTAAATTCATTTGTGACATAACTATGTTGATCGGAAGTTCCCATTTTTATATAGAAGCAAAAGCAGAAGCAAAAGATTAAATTACAGGCCAAGGTAAACCGTATGTATAGCAAAAATGTTTTCACCCACAGAAATACAGCTTACTGAATAAACCTTTCGGAATTTGAGAATGAAGGTACTCTTGATAAAAGTCCTTAGATCTCATAAGAAAACCAGTCATGTTTTAAAACTAAAGAATTCTAGATCTCCTCAAAAACTCTATTTCTCGTTTATTTAAATGTTTCACTCATACTAATTATCCCAAACCATATGTTAACTCGGGATGTTTTCTTTAATTATTGTACTCTGAATTAAAATGCTTTTTTCGATTTAAAAGTCATAAAAAATTGAAGTTTATTCCAAGACCTTTTTATCCCAATTCTAGGAGTTGCATTATAGCCTCTTGTATTAGGGTCATGCCTGATGAGAAGACGAACCAGATTCATTGAATTCGATTGTGGTTTTTCCATCTACATCTTTTTTATACTACAAGAAAAGAGATAGAAAAAGAGGGAATCATCCCTTCAATGCCAAAATATTTGAAATGTATATTGACTGCAAGTCTTTGGCCACTCCCTCCTCTGGATCTTGCTTTCGGAAGGCAGAAAACGCCAAAGCATATATAGCTTTTCTCTGACAAGGACCTGATAGTGACATCTCTCTGACAGAAACCCTTTGACAAAATGCTCCACGTTTCTATTTTATTTTTCTTATTTCATTATTAAAATAGTGTAAATTACATCCTCCTTATATTTTCATGAAACGGAAAGTTCTCTTTGTAGGTTGTTATCCTATTTTTCTCGATATACGTACATGTTTTTTAATCACAAACTTATCAATCAGGACCTTTCCTACCCATGGTAACTCTGTGAAGTTTTATCTTTTTTTTTGTGAGTGCGTGTATCTGTGTTGTACTTATTTAGTTTGGAATCAAATGGAAAATGGTATTTTGCTTTCCTGGGTATATCTACTGTTGCTAAAGTAATTCATTCTTTTTTTATTTGTTTCTACTAGATATATTTTATCTTTTTATTCTTTTTGTGTTTCAAGGACAATTATTTCTTAATATCATAATAATAAACTCCATATGTCTTTTGCAGATTTTCATTATGAAGCAAAAATAAATACTTATTTTATTTTTTAGATTTTGCAAGGTCTAAACATAGAAATTAATCCTGGTCAAACAGTTGCATTGGTTGGGAGTTCAGGCTGTGGTAAATCTACTTGCATTCAGCTTATCCAACGATTCTATGATGTGGAATCAGGAAAGGTGAGATATTAATAGATAGTATGTATTCATCTCTCTCTTGCTCGTTTTGTTTACAAATTAAAAGCAAATTAGGCCAGGAACAGATAAATGAGGTCGGAGGGGACGACCCTCCCCCTAAGACACTTCTGGCACACTTATTTCGTTCGGTTTTTCTTTTTTTTTAATCTTTTTAAAAATACACTTTTTAATTTGGTGCCCAGCTCGAGTCACATTGGCGCTCTTGGTTTAGCAGCCTCTTACCCAAGATTTAGCTCTTGATCTGTTAGAGATTCAGACATGAAACTGCTCGCACGATCAGTTTACGAATCATTTCGTCATAAAATTATAAGATAAACCTCGTTTTCATGAAAAATTAATCATATAATTAACTCTTCTTGCTAGATCTTCATCTTCAAAATGTGTTTTTTTTCTTTTTTTGGCATATTTGTTTTATTCTCTTTCTTGTGAACCCGTCAATTTCGGGTATGGTATCTTGGCTTCAATGATGGGGATATGACAAGGCATCTTACAACATTAATTTATGTTAAGGAATAATTTTTGAACTGCCCCTGTCCACTCCCCACTAAAAAATTCTTAATTTTAGCTTTGTGACTAATTAAATAGCGAATGGCCCAATAGGGCTTTCGTGTTATAAATCTGTCTATCTATTTATTTTAACTATATAGCTAATTTGTTGAAATTAGATGAATGAAAGAGTTAAAAGCAATTTAGGCCAGGAACAGATCCATGGGATCGGGGAGTGACCCTTCCCTCAAGATATTTCTGGCGCCCTTATTCTGTTCTTTTCTATTTTTTTATCTTTTTTGAAATAAACTTTTTAATTTGGTGCCCAACTCGAGGTACATCGGCGCCATTGGTCCAGTGGCCCCCTTACCCAAGATTTTGCTCTTGATATGCTTGAGATTCAGACATGAAACTGCTCGCACGATCAGTTTACGAATTATTGCGTCATAAAATTACAAGATAAACCTCGTTTTCAGGAAAACACTATTCATATAATTAAACTTGCTTGCTAGATCTTCATCTTCAGATTGTGTTTTCTTTTTTTTGGTAGATTATTTTATTCTCTTCCTTAAGAGCACATGGATTTAGGGTACGGTTTCTAGGAGTCATTGATAGGGTGTGATAATGATGGGTCACGGGAGTGGAAACACATTATAAAGGGGGGTTTTGGGAAATGTTTTGGACATTGAGTTTGCCGAGTGGGATTTGGGAGAGCTAATTCACATGCCCTATCTTATTGGGCTGCCTGACTGTAGTAAGATGCAGGGTAGAATACTATCTTCCTAATACGAAGTCCTAGTGGAATGTCTTCTATGTTATCCGAACATAATAGGGGAGTTAAAGACTACCCAGATTGATAAGGTCGACGAAGGCTGGCTGATTCACAAGTATCAATTATCTCAAGCTCTGTCATCCCTGCAAGACAACTTGGAACACTATTGAATTTTTTTTTATTGCCCTTGTCTCCCTCCTTTTCGTCATTGACTACCCCGATATTACCCCCCTATTTTGTTTATTATTACCCCGAAATTATGGGGGATAAATAGATAACGATCATATCAATGTTTATCTCATCGTATAATATTTCGTCTACCATAGCTACAGTTTCTTTGATAGAAGCACATTTCTTGGGACCCATCTGCAAAACAGAAGTGATCACCTGCTACAAAGTATGTGAAAATTTTAGGTCTTCTTTTTGTAGATATTTTGGTGCAATAGTTCCATAGATTCGAGGAGTGGTGATAATAGTACAACAAAACTCTAAAACAAGAGGTTTTCAGCCACTTGCTTTCCCTGATATTCCAGCTGATAGCTTTCAAAAACTTTCTTTTTCCATATTTCAAAAATCCTGAGAACCAAACTAAACCAAATTCAAGACCGAAATTTTTTTAAACTTCTCTGATATTTATGACAGTTTAAGAGATGCTTAAAATTTGCCCTAGTTGCTACCGTGTTAGTCATAAAAATTTAAAGTAAGGTATTCCCAGATGGGAACGCTGGACGCTACCGGATTAAGTTAGGAATTTTTAAAGCACGTGTTTAAACAGCATTTTGACCGTGTTTCGGCAAAACGCCCTAAATTGAGATAAGACAGACCATCCTTTTCTGAAGTGAACAATATCATCACAAGAAAACGCTTGTTCTCTACTTAGGGTGTATTTTGAGAATATTTTTCTTATGTTTCACCGCTTAACCAGGAATTTTACAAAGAAAAAAGGACTTAACTGGTTCTAACGAGAGAAATGCTCAGAACTGATCACTTAGGACTTGAATGAGCGCTGGAGGTCAATATACTGATCAAACAAAATTAAGAAACCTTATAAATTCGTTTAGAAAAAAAGCTAACTCAAAAAATTAATTTTGCCTAGACACTGTGGATTTACTGTCGACGAGTGTTGAGAAAAATATCATTTAGTTTTGGTCACCTGCCTTCACTATTATTTTTTTAAAGGGTTTTATTTAACAGGAATAAAACAATGAAATTTCTTTCAGATGCCTCAAGTCTGTCGTTTCCCTTAGTTCAGGATGCTCATTCAAATTCAAAGACTCTGACCTAACTTCAAGTTTGCCGTTACCCGTTGCCTCTAGTTCTTACACAAATTCGACTAAAGAGACACTGTCTATCAACTCCACCAAGGACAATAAGCTGTCGTTAATGACTTTTTCCCACGATTCTGACAAAGATATTGAAGTGAAACAGTCTGATCAACTAACAGAAGGATCGAGAGATGACACAAGAGCCGAGATGTGGCAGATGGAGATGATACACCCAAGCAGCGGTACATCCTCCTCGCTTGACACTGGCATCACACCCTTCTCTGACTTCGGTTTCGCGGTGATACTAAAAGAAACAAACCAACTAACATCTGGAGATATTGTGTTTTTTCTTAACGAAAGATGGAAGCTAAAGAACCAAGCCGAAGTTCCGACTTCAATACAAAGACGAAAGGGGGGTGAAGTTACTTGTTGACTTAACATTGAGCTCCTTGCCCGATTTCCCTAGCTTGCGATGAGCCGTCACCAAGAACATGGGGGACTTTGGTGTCGCGTTTGTGTCATAATGAGAATCTCCAGTAGCGGCGGAGGGTGGTTGGCTATGTTTGGGGATGGGAGTGGGGGGCAAAAATGGGTCGGCTCGTCTTAGTATCCCTGAAAAACTACTCAATCTGACTGGAAAAGATGGTGCACTTACAAAACATGCCGATTCACAGTATCATATGAATCACGAGTGTAGAGCTGCAGCAGTTTTAGCTTTGTTCAAGCAAGACCATCAAGATATCAGGAATGCCTTGGACTCTGAAATAATAAAACAAATACACCAAAACTGTGAACTATATACAAACATTGTGGAAACAATTAAACTTTGTTGGGCACAGAATATACCCCTCCGTGGCCACCGTGACGATGATAAAATTTATAATCAGGGCCCTAATGTAGTCGCAGCAGAAAATGATGGTGATTTCCGTCACCTACATCGGTATAGTGTTCAGGGGGGCGATTCGCTGCTTCAAAGGCTTGTAGATAATGCACCTGGAAACGCAAAATACACTTGTAAGCTGATCCAAAATGAACTAATTGGAACAATTGGAGAACTTATAACGTCCGAAGCAGTCAGAAAAAGTGATCACAGCAAGAGTTTGGTGTCTCATATCTGACGAATCCACCGATAGACAGACAAGGGAACTCTTGGTAGCAGCGTGTCGTTATGTTTTCAAATCAGAAAAGGGTTACGTAATCTGAGATGATCCTGTTGCCATATTTGACACTTTTCAAACCTTATCGGGCTCTCTGAAGATAAAGAGACAAACACCAGCCAAAATTTTGAAGAAAGGCTATACGGCAAAAGCCTCGGCAGGCTACTCTTAAGTGAAGTCACCAAATCTGGCTTAGACATGACAAAGTGCGTCGGCCAAGGTTATGATAAAGCCGCTAGCATGTCAAGCTTGGTAAATGGACCTGCTGGTAAAATAAAGTGGAGTTACTAACTTGCGGATTATTTTCATTGTGCAAGCCTTGCCACTAATCTTTCGTGTTCGAAGATAGTTTCTGTCCCAATTCTACGGAATGCGCTAGATGTCATACGAGAAACTATCTCTCATTTCAGCTCGAGTGCCAAGCGAACAAGGCTTCTGAAGAAACATCTAGTGTCAGACAACTGTAGATCTGAGACGCTGATTGGTCTTTGTACCACAAGATTTGTAGAGAGGCATGAGGCAATTAGTCGGTTCTGGGATTCCTTGTCGTCTCTTATTTCCGCACTGGATGAGACATCCCTCTCATCCCTTCCTCCTTAACGCCTCGCTCTTTACTCTAAAGTTTGACCCTTTCTCTTAACTCTACTTTTTAAAACAGTAAGAAACTTTAGCGTAAAGAGCGGGGCGTCGAAGAGGAAAAGCCCCTTTCATATACGGAATAATTTCTGTTCGTTTTAAGTTTTAATATCGCTCCTTACTTTCCGTTACAAAAACTTGTTTTTTTTTAATTTAATTTCTGGACATTTTTGAATTAATGCATGTTTTGATCTTGGCTCTCCGTACATAAATAATTAAAACTAAATTTGCATATTAACTAATTGCAATTAATCGGAAGATTTTGAGAAAAAAGAAGCGAAGGAGGAGGCCTAGTTGCCCTCCAAGTTTTTGATTACTTAAAAAACAACTAGAACTGTTAATTTTTTACAAACGTTTTCATTGGTAAAAAATATACGTAACTTACGAATTAACTTACGTAATGAACTTCTATATTTGTATGTTTTTATTGCCTATATGAGGGGGTTCAACCCTCGTCGATACCTCACTCTTTACACTAAAGCTTAGATTGTTTCCCAATTGCTTAAGAATGACCTCTGAATCACAAACGCCGTAGAATAAATAGTTGAAATTACTAAAAATAATTTAGCGTAAAGAGTGAAGTACAACGAGGAGGTAAACCCCTCATACGCGTAATAATTTTTGTTCATTTTGAGTTTTAATGCTGCTCCTTACTTTCAGTAGAAAAAACTATTCATATTTATTTTTTCATTGTTTTTTCAAATAAAGCTAGAAAATCCTGCGCCGCCTTCATTGAAATTCTCTTCCCCCATGAGAAGTCTCTCCATGGAAATATCCTCCCACGTAACCCCCCTCAACTCTCTCCCCTAAACCAAAAAAATGCCCCTGAAAACGTCTGTACACTTCCCAGTAACCATTACTATATGTAAACACAGGTCAAAGTTTTCAGCTTACAGCCCCTCCCACGGGGACTGCGGGGAAGTAAGTCGTCCCTAAAGACATAGTTATTAAATTTTTCGACTATGGTGAATAAAATGGCTATCTCAGAATTTTGATCTGGTGACTTAAAGGAAAAATGAGCGTGGGAGGGGGCCTAGGTGCCCTCCAATTTTTTTGGTCACTTAAAAAGGGCTCTAGAACTTAGAATGAGTCCTCTCACAAGGTTCTAGGACCACTCAGTCGATACGATCACCCCTGAGAAAAAAAAAAAAAAAAATAACAACAAATAAACACGCATCCGTGATCTGTCTTCTGGCAAAAAATGCGAAATTCCACATTTTTGTAGATAGGAGCTTGAAACTTCTACATAAAGGTTTTCTGATATGCTGAATCTGCTGGTGTGATTTTCGTTAAGATTGTATGACTTTTAGGGGGTGTTTCCCCCTATTTTCTAAAATGATGCAAATATTCTCAGGCTCGTAACTTTTATTGGGTATAACTCATCTTGATGAAAGTTTATATTTAAAATCAGCATTAAAATGCGATTCCTTTGATGTAACTATTGGCATTTAAATTCCATTTTTTAGAGTTTCGCTTACTATTGAGCCGGGTCGCTCCTTAGTACAGTTCGTTACCACGAACTGTTTGATACTGAAGGTGACACTGAAGATTGTATTCACTAATCCGCCAAATCCACTCGAAAAAAAGAAATCTTGATCTCTAGACCATAGCTAAGCCGGAAAAATTAATGCATTTGAAGCGCAGTTGAAAGTAATCTTGATATCCATAGATATATCAAAAAGATTGGTATATTCTACTAAGACTCATCAAGTTTAGTGTTACCCATTAAAAGCTATTAGTTTGAGAAAATTGGCTTGATTTTCGAAAATCGGAGTAAACACCCCCTAAAAGTCAGAGAATTTTAATGATCACATATATTCTCAGGCTCACCATTAGATTCGACCTATCCGAGAACCCTGTTGTAGAAGTTTCATGCTCCCAACTGTAAAAATGTTGAACTTTTTTATGCTAGAAGAAAGTTCACGGATGAATGTTTATTTGTTATTTTTATACTTTTTCCAGGGGCAATCACATCGAATTGATAATCCTAGAATATTGAAAAAGAGCTCATTCAAAAGCAAAATAAAATTTCTAGTTTCCTCTTAAAATGACCAAAAGGATGAGAGGGAAACTGGCCCTCTTCTCGACCCCTTCTTCCTCTAAGTTGGCCGATCAAAATTTTGAGATAGCCATTTTGTTCAGCATAGTTGATTATTCCAGTAACTTTGCCTTTGGGGATGAGGTGACTTCCAAGTCCATAGGGAAAGGTCTCTAAGTTCCGAAATTTGTCCACTGTTTTGTATAGGCCGTAACAGTTTAAACGACAAGGATAGGCTTTTCAAGCCCCACCCCTCCCCACCCCAATCCATCAATCAACTGTCTTCCAGATGCAATTGACGCAACATTGCGATGTCGCAAAGGTAGGTATTTACTAACCTGGTGGATATTACGCAATATAGTCTAGGCTAGTAAATTTATGAATTTTAATTCTTTTAAAAATATTTCTAATAGTAGATTTAGGTTTCTCCTAGCTTCCAATATGGCATAAGTAATTAAGAGTAAGAAGTAGACATAAAATAATTTATTGTACTGAATAAAAAATATACAAATTAAATAAAATATATACATAAATATAGTTTTCTTGCTAGAAATTCAGAAATGCTGGAGGAGAACCCTGTAAAGAAAGAATATTAATGATTTGTACAAATGCAAATGAAATTAAGAGAGGTATTGCGGAAAAATGGGGTTACATTCTATTTGGCAATTTTGGTAGCTACATTCCGATGGTCGGTAAACAAAGGTGTTATTGAAAACAGGGTTAGACATGTTTTGCAATTGTTGACGTTTCAGCATTCCAATAGGTCATTGAATTTTCCAATCAGAATTGTGAAAAGGGGGTATTTCACAATATTGGCATAATCTTGAGCAAAAGCTATAAAAGGCGAGAGTTAAAGATTGTAGCACCAGTTACAGCTTTGCTTACAATAAGAAAGTGTTCAGTGATTTATTATGGAAAGTGAAAATTTAAACAGTGGAAGTAGTCAGGGTTCTGGATTTTCAGAACCACCAGTGAAAAAGATAAGAATTTCAACTAATGGTAGCGACACACAAACCAGTGTTGACTCGCTAGTCCAAAATTTTTTGGATTCTAAAGAAGATGATCTCTTCTTACAAGTAGATTTAGATAAACCAGGTCCTTCTAATCAGTTTGGAGGAGCTCAATTTGAATTGAAAGATCATGCCTTTCACAATTACTTAAGATCATATACCTTTAAATCCAATGTCGCCTTTAATTCCCAAAGATCTGGCGAACTAGTCAATGTTTTGCGCCAAACTATCGGTGGAATAATACGGCAAATTCAAGAAGAAGAACGTACTAGCGTAAGAGCTCAACTTGCAGTTAATGCAATTTTTAGCCGGGAAGAAGAAGAGGATAGGACGGTCCCTCTGCTTTCATACATGGAACGTTTTAATAGAGGTGGGGATAGATTCAGAAATTGACAAATGCATCACAAATATCAATGAATCGGAGGAGAAATGTGCAGAAAATGGGAGTGGACATTCACTTACAGGAATCCAGAGTCTCGACATTCATATTGCGAAATTTGACGGGAATTTTCCCATTCCCGTTGGCCAGAACGGTCCTCCAGTTCCGCAAGCCCTTGCTAGCAAAAGAGGAATTTTACAGGTACAGTTCGACCAAGGATTACAATGTTTCAAATTGTCAGTCTTGGCAGCGGGACATCAAGTTTTAAAAGACAATTATAGTCAGTCTAATTTACTAGAGCTAAATAGGAATGGGCTAGAAGGAGGTCATGGAGAACCCGGTATTGTTCCAACCGTTACATTCAACTGTTTTAAGGGAAAATGGCCAATCAAAGTCAAAGATATCTCAAAATGGGAGCAAGAAAACGCCTCCGCCTCAGTAGGGATATGCGTATTACATTATAATGAACTAGAGAAAGAAATTTGTCCAACTCGTGCTCCATCTAATTCTAATGTAAAATATTATGCCTATTTACTGTACGGAGAGTCGGATGATGCAGACTACGCTCAGTTTTGGCCTATCGTAAATCTAAGCCGTTTACTATCTTCAGGAAAAAAAGCGCGATTCTATTGCCCATACTACCTGTCACCATCAAGGACTGAGGATAAATTAAAACACCATATCGAAGCCTGCTCTCCTCAGGGTTTACAAACAGTATCGATTCCAAAGGGCGAAAAAGCAATAATCGAATTTAAGGACTTCTATAATAAAATGCCATTTCAATATAGAATTTTCGCAGATTTCGAGTCAATCATCAAAAAAGTTGACGAACCTATTCGAAAAGGAATAATTTCAGAGCACCGGCCAGCAGCGTACGCACATACCGTCGTCAAATACGGTAAAAAACTTGAGCAATACCGAGAAACCTATGGACCAACTTGCCATATTGACGGCATGATATTACTCATTCAAGACGCACAAAACTACTTAGAAGAAATATATGATACTTGTCACGAGATGATAATTACTGAAAAAGATACCCATAAATTTCAAGAGACTAATTGTGGTATATGTGAAAAACCCCTGAGCGAAAAACCGAAAAAAGTAGGAGATAAAACAGTCAGACACCACTGCCATTATATTAAAGGACCGAATTTTGAATGTTTAGCTCACTCGTTATGTAACACCGTTTTAAGACATAAGCGGTATATTCCGGTTGGGCTCCATAATTTAATTTATGACATAAAAAATGTTTTGGAAGCCCTTTCACAAATTGAAGGTTTTAATCTACAGTACGAACCATTAGCTAAATCAAGCGAAAAATTTCTCACCTTAAAAATTAGCTGGCCCCGGAGCCTTGAAAATAACCAAGAACGCCGCTATTCAATTCTCTTCTTTGACACTTTTGCATTCCTGCCAAAATCCTTGAAAATTTTGATTGCTGTACAAAAGTCTGAAGATCCACAGTCTTTCCAAATCCTTTCCAAATCCAAAGAAGAAATGCCATATGTCCATTTTATTCAAAACTTCGAGATTCTTGAGAACCTCAAGTCAAATTCTTTAGTGATTTTTGATGACCTTGCAACGCACATGGAAAAGCACTCTGAAAAGCTGTTGGATTTATGAACAGTCGAATCTCATCATAAGAACATTTCAGTGATATTAGTATTGCATAATCTTTTTTAACAAACAAAAAGTATTCGAACGACAAGTTTAAATACAAATATATTTGTATTATTTCGACAAGCACGAGATCAATCCTCTATTACAACTTTAGGGAAACCAATGTTCCCAGGAAACGCTCTCTATTTATTGGACAGCAATAAAATGGCAACCGATAAACCTTTTGGATACTTATTTATAAATTTGAATAGAAAGGATAGAAATCTTATGCTAACAAGTAACATTTTTGAAAAAGAAGCAACAGTATATCTACCACACGCATTGAAAAAGTGACACTAGTCTTGAAGATGGAACGAATGAAGCAACTTCATCCTTTTGTAGAGATTTTAGCTAAAGCTAAACCCAAGCTAAGACGTGCTTTATTACAAAATTTGGACAAGGATATTATGAAAGCATTTTCAGAACTTTGTTTAAACATCACCAATTCAAACATTTTGATGCCATTATGTCAAAAGAAACGGTGCTGTCAACATCGTAAAATCATCCGTGATTTATCAGTTAAAAAGAAGAATATTAAACAGAAGCGTCGGAAATTATTGCAACAATTAAGTGGCTTTTTTGGTGTATTATTACCAGCTATTGGAAGTTTAATTGGATCCCTACTTACCAGAAATGGCAGCAGTTCGACCGTAAAAGCTCATTCCACTGGAGACAGCTATTCAGCCAAGGCAGCGCTTTGAATATGAGATGGCTGATTTCTTGAATAACGATTCCATATCTGATTCTGAAAAATTACTTTTATTTCAATCTGCAATGTCTCGCCTTCAAAAGTATCGAAGTGATATGACAAAACCAATTAAAGTGGATGTTGTTTCAAAACCTAGCCTACCCTCAGAACCGCAACCCATCGGACCGCTAGCATCACGACGGGACCCGACCGCGGTAAATCAGAATCTGGGCCCGTGCGCTGCGCCGGTAAATCAAAATCAGGTTCCGGGCGTGGCGGAACCTTTTTCACCACAGGCGAGCACACAAGAGTATGAAGGTCTTTTTGAGAAGCTCCCTGTATCCTACCAACAGTCTGCACAATTATTATATCATCACTTGCATGAACTGGATGGATTTGAAAATGAACGCGGATTTAACAGTATAAAAATTCACGATAAGCTCTATAATGCAACAGATTTATTAACGGATCTGATTTTGAATAGGAAGTCACGATATGCTATTGTTTCAAACATTTTAAAATTTTTGGCTGACAGCAATATCCCCCTCAGTCTAATCAGAAATAAAGGCATTTTAAAAGACGTGCAAAATTTAAGAAGAATCAGTTCAGAACAAGTCTCTGAAAGTGACGGATCTTTTGCAAGTGTCAACTCTACAGTTCTCGAGTCACCAAGCCAGTCACCAATCAAATCGGGACAACGATTTAAGACTGGTACTTTTAGAAGTCATTATCGACGACCATCAACAAGCCCAGCACAGATTTCGTTACTAAGGAAATGGCAAAAAATTTAAAGCAAGTTTATGAAAATATTGGCAAGTTTGGCGCTCTTTCCTCTCCACGCCGTCTTGCATTGGCTGCAAATACATCTCAACAAGAAGCTCTAAAGTTTTTGGAGAAGCAAGAGTCCTATACTTTGCATAGGAGAGTTGTTAGACCGAAACATTTTAGAAAAACTATAGCACTCTACCCCTTTGAGATTGCTCAAGCAGATTTAATGAGTTTGGATGGATCTTATGCCAAGCATAATGCACCGTACAAGTTTTTGCTGGTCATTATTGATGTTTTTTCACGCAAACTTTTTGTAAAGCCACTGAAAAGTAAGCATGGAAGTGAATTTGCAAAACAATTGGAGCAAGTGTTTTCTGAACAGACATTTAAAAAGATTCACGTAGATAAAGGAAAGGAATTTTTGAATCCAAGTGTGAAAAAGACTCTTGAAAAGTATCAAATTGAACTCCATCATATCCATAGTCATCTGAAAGCTACAATAGTTGAAAGAAGCATACGTACACTTCGTTCTCATCTAAGTGCATTTTGTACTCATTTTAATACATTTTCTTTTGTACCAAGACTTGACTTAATTGTTTCTCAGTATAATGATTCACCGCATTGTAGCCTTGGAAATTTAGCACCGAATCAAGTAAGCTCGCAAAATACACCTTATATTTCTGATTTTATGTACGATCCAAGGTGAAAGCAAGACCTCTCAGGAAAATTAAGCGCTCAAAAGCAGATTTTTTTGGCGAAAAATGAGTTTCCTTCCAACCGAAGACAGTGTGCCCTCAGTTAGTTCAGCCATCAGCTATTTTCAAAGCCCAAATGTTGATGTATCTTTCAAGTCTGCATATTTTCATCCAATCTACCCAGTTGTCCCTTTATCAGATGGCTCACCTATTCACTTTCGCTTTTCAAGCAACGAAAACTATTATTCTGGTATGCGAAACAGTATTTTAGAGTTTTCTAAAAAAAATTAATGGAAATCCTGTAACAGATAGTGACAAAGTTTCATACGATGATGGGGTCATTATGAATACTTTATTCCAAAACATTTAAGTATTTGTCAATGATACGCTTGTATCGAGTGGTAATTCGTTAAGTGCCTACACTTCATTCTAATCGTATACATTATTAACGCCAAACAGTACAAAAAAATCGCGTGGTTCAAACCATGTTTTCTACACAAAAGAAGATGGCACTTTGGATGCTAAATTGGCGGTACTCGCCACTGAAACTTTACACCTTGCTGCGTGACCGTCGCACAATTTCTTCCAACTAAATCAGTTTATACCACCTGGATTAAAAATTGACATAAAGTTTTTTCCATCATTGCCTAGATTCGTTTTTCGAAAACTCGAAAAAGCCGCTCCTGATGTTACACTTACAATAAGTGAAGCAATTTTACATATCCGAAAAGTAAAAATTGTATCCTCGCTAGCATTGGCAGTAGAAAAGGTCAAAGCAAGCGGAAGTAATCTGAAAATTATGATTCCAAAACTGCTACCTACAGCAAGAATTATTCCAACTTGAAGTCTCTCTTTTGCTGAAAGTTCATTGACGACATATGGACATCTCCCTTCAAAAGTTATTCTTGGCCTTGTAAAAACGTCGAATCAGCTGGGAAGCTACGAATCCAGCCCGTTTAAATTTGAGCTTTTTCATCTATCTTCTCTGTATCTATCTTAAAGTGAATGGACAGCCAATTTATTCACTAAGCTTTTCTGATCAGAGTTATAGACTTCTTTATGAAATGAGCATGCGAACTTTGGGAGGAGACGAAACAACTTTTGAAAATGGACTATCCTATGATAAATGGATACGTGATTCTTCCCTTATATGCTTGGATATTTCTGGAACTCCAGACCTATCTCTTATTAAAGACGGAACAATTCGATTAGACCTCACTTTTTCACAAGCTACAGATGCGTCTGTTAGCCTTATAATTATCAGATTTCAAGAGATATTTTTGGAAATTGACAATTCAGGGGCAGTATTTCTCCCGATTGCACCATGAATACGGATCCAGTGCTAGCTGTTTTAAAAAAGGACATTGTTGCTAAACAATACAAAAGTTTCTGCTTACCTTCCGACTTTCTTGATCGTCTTACAATTACAAGTTTCCCGACAATCATCGTGGTGAATACCAGTCCATCTAGGCTGCTTTTTGGCCATTGGGTTGGTTGACTAGTGATGACCTGGAAGACGATTGAGGTTTTTGACACCTACGGAAGAAATTATTCTGAATGGAAAATATAGGACAATTTGTAGACAAATTTGGAATAGTGACTCAGAATCGAAGAAAAATTCAAAATACAATGACAATGGCTTGTGGATTTCATGTTTTAGTGTTTATTCTTCTACGCTTACGTCGTTATTCATTTCAAAGTACTGTTAATATTTTTACACCTAATTCGTTGTGGAATGATTTTTTAAGTGAGAATATTATTGTGAAATTCATTAATGTTGATTTTAAAGCATTGTCTCCGTTCTGTATTGATAAGCATTGTGAACAAGCATCGCTTTCTTATTAAATTTTTGTATCTATCAGCTTTGTTCAATAAACATTTTTAAACTCAAAAATGTGTTCATAGAAAGTTAGACATTTAAGACAACAAAGTATAAACATAACTGGTTGAATACTGGACCTTTTAAGTACTTTTCTGGTGGAGGCCCGAACCCAAGTCCGGTATGAAAAGTTGGATATGCTAGTCCAATCTAGAAAATATAGTCCAAGTTTTATCTAGCCCAGGTAGATTTCTCTATTCAGACTTTGCAAGTCTTTAACTACAGCTACTAGAAAACCTACCTATACTAGAAAACATAATGTAAAAAACTTACCTCTTTTGAATGCAATCTATCCATAGGTGTGTGTTCGTGTTCACAGTCTAATCCAAAACTGTTGCAAACCCACATTTCACAATAAACCCAACGTATGAACAACGTATATAGTGTTTGCTATTGGGAATTATACAGACATCTTTCGGGGGGAAGATTTTCCGCTGTGGTCATTTTCCACGGGGACTTTAGCGAGGAAGATTGTTTTTTTTTGGGGGGGGGGGGAACTTTCCAGGGGAAATTTTACACTGGGGAAATTTGCCAGGATTTCTATACGAATTTTTTTTATTTGTCTTGCTATCTCTTAGCTGACTCAATTTGTATGTTGAGATTTTAAAAGGAATTCTGCAGGAAAATCTTCACCGAGTGGGAAATATCAAGAGTATCTTTTGTTATAGGGGGGGGGGGGGTTTATTTTACACGGGAGAATCTTTCCATTGGGGAGTATTATAATGAGGATGATCACTGGTAACATAATTATTTCTGGAGCCACCGCTGGCACCACTGTTCGTATTGGTTGCCTTGGGGCTACCAGCTCTTTGTTATCTAACGTCGCACCATTGCCTCTGGTAGTTTCTTTAGGGTATGGCAACGTGACTGAACGATTAAAGGGGACAAACTATGTGCCATGGGTGCCACAACCTTTGTCACCACTAATCTCTTTACATATCTCTTTGGAGTATAAACAGACCCCCTTGTCCTTATATTAATGACGGTATTTCTTGCAAACTCTTTTCCTAACCTGTCTGGGTTCCGGGAAAATAATCTTACACGGCCGGAGAAAACAATTCACTTGTGTTCAAGTCTGAAAACAGACTTTTCAGTCTAGGAACGAACTATCCAAACTCTGAAAATGGACTAAAACCAAAATCACCACTTCTGTACAAAAATCTTTGTGTAGGGATGGACCCTAGATTGACTCTGGCCAATCCTATCAATGAAGGCTTCAAAATCCACCACTTTCTGAGTACCAATAACTATAAATGGCCAAGTCCAGGAAGACAAAAATAGATTTTAACCCAAAAGTTTACTTATTGCAACACCACTGCCTTAGCAACGGGACTTTGACTTGTAATTGAACGTTATGTTGTAGGCAATTCTAAGCAAATTCAATTACGAAAAAAGAAAACAGGTCCTTTGTCTGAAAAAGAAAGAAAATGGGCAGGAAGCCCTAACAGCTCCCGTGTAAGATAAATGGCCACCCATGTGCCCGCTGGTCAACCATTACAAACATAAAGACTGAACTTCAACTTTGCAGTATCTATTTGACTTCTTTCTTCACCAGTGTGCGTGCCACTTCTTCCACGGCTCGGGATATGTCGCCACCCACACGTCTCTACTGTAGAACAATCGTGGTCTAAATCATATGGGCATCCACATGAGGTTTTGAAAATTGAAGTCCACAATATCAGCAGAAAATGATTGTGCCAATCTAGTCAAACAATCTTCTGGCCAAGCCAGAGTGAATTCAAACCCCACCACCCCCCAATTTGCAATCACAGTGGAGCCATCCCACGCAGGATAATGATTTTCCCTGTTTTATTCAACCTCTAACCAGGGGGTTTGCGGAACGATAACCATACATATTCTTACTCTAACAATATTTCAATGTTTAAGACGCGAAGAATCGGTTTTTGGTACTTTCGTTGATGCCAGGTATCAAGGAAAGCTGACTGAGCTAGTCTTTTAACCTCCATCAGCGAAAGCAACACCACATATAAATTAAAGCGCAAGTTGCCCCTACAAAAATGGAGGAATCTATACGAGCTATGCATCAATTTCTTCTAGGTCCCCTCCCCTGAAAATAGTCGAGTGAAGAACACTTTGATCCCAACTAAAGATGAATTTGGATACGTAACTCCAGGAATAAGGTTTGCAGGAAATAATTGTCGATTCCCATGAAGAGTTACAACCGTGAATAGGGCTACTGGACAAAGGTTTGGTTGAAATATCAAGTGACTGGGAGAGAGTATTTCCCAAGTACTCCAGATCAGAGAGGCATAATCTCGGTAATGGGGTTACAACTGGCCAATTAGTTTTCTGTGTAGCAAACCGTCCATCATTCATGGCTTCCCAAAGGGCTCCTCCACCCAAAAGAGACCATGTCTCCGTCAGAATTGACAATAATAATCTCAGATTCCTTCCCAAGCTTTTCCAATCCAACCCCAGATTGGATTGGAAACTTATCCATTACTCTTTGTAATTCATTGCATTTATATTTTATAATTATCTGGAATTTTTCCCCGTGAATCAAGGACCTCTTTCCTTCCCCTAAGATCGTTTTTCTTCTGCTCGTTTTTTAATTCTCTCTAAAAAAAAATCCGCTATTGCAGACTGAATCTGCCAATTTTGTCTCTTTTTAGTATTTATCTTTTCATTTCTAATTTTCTCAAATTTTTTAATCGCGCAAAATTAAATCTGAAACATGGTTCGGACCAAAACGTAAACTGAATAACTGCGCGAATATTCCCCTAGTGGATTAGCTGGACTAAAACTCAACCTTGCAAAAAAAAAAAAAAAAAAAAAAAAAAAAAAAAAAAAAAAAAAAAAAAAAAAAAAATCATGTATCCACGCTTGATACTTGTACTCCAAAAGTAACCTCTAACTGCCCGATTACTCAATAGGACATATGTCTCTAACCTTTTTTGTTAATTGTGCGCATAAAACTGACAAATTTTCCTAATTTGCCGTGTTCAATAATCTTTTAACTTTCGCCACTGAAGAAGATTATATCCAAGTCCGCCAAAACACTAGAATAAAAACCCAAATTTCACTTTCTCTGATCCGTTCATATATCCTGCAATATTTTTTATTACGGGGAAATCCTCCCTCTGTAAAATCAAGACTGAATTATTCCGTTAATTTAACTTTATTTTCAAAATCTTACAACTGTCTCATTATAATGGTGAAAATTGTCGACTTGCGTATTTTTCATTAGACGAGGCCTAAACCCCTTTCATCAAAGGTACCATCGTTCATTCAGTACGTTGTTCCTAGGTAAGGCTTAGCAAATAAAATTTTAAATTCGCAATACTTCAAATCTGTCTTTCTGTGCAAAATTTTATAGCCTACTACTTCTAGGCTAAATCCATCCGTAGTTGCAAGGTATATTAAATCGTAAACTTTATTTTATTCTAGCTAGGCTACGCCCACTCAGCCTTTTGTGATAATTTAATTGATTTTTTTCTGGCAATTTTTAATATGTAATCCCAGTAGGCTACTCTGTTGGCTAAATTAATTCGTATCTTCAGAAAACGCGGATTGTTTTAGCTATCTCCTGATAACTTTCTTTTACTGGCTGCCACCACTGTTATAATTTATGAGGACCACCTTTGGTACCACATTTATATCTGGAGCCTCCGATGTCATCACTGTTCGTATTGGTGGCCATGGAGCTACTAGCTCTTTCATATATAACGCCACAACAGTGCCGTTGGTGGTTCTGTTAGGATATTAATTAAAAAAAAACTAATTTTTTATGCTGAAAGTAAGGAGCGACATTAAAACTTAAAACGAACAGATATTACTCCGTATATGAAGTGGGTTGTCCCCTCCGCAATCCCTCGCTTTTTACACTAAAGTTTGACTCTTTGCCACAATCCTAATTTTTAAAACGTAAAAACTTTAACGTAAAGAGCGAGGGATTGCGGAGGGGACAACCCATTTCATATACGGAGTAATTTCTGTTCGTGTTAAGTTTTAATGTCGCTTCTTACTTTCAGTTAAAAAAAACTAGTTTTTTATTAATCTAATTTCTGAACGTTTTTGAATTAATGCATGTTTGATTTTGGCTCTCCGCACATAAATTATTAAAATGAAATTTGCATATTATTTCTTTTTTTGGCTAAATGGCTTTCTCTTAGTTTTGATTTTAGTTTTATCTTAGACGATTTTGAGAAATAAGGGGTGGCGAAGCGCCACCCCAACAGCTAGTATTTTATAATTCATTGCGCCGTGGAATATTCACTAATTAGGGTCACACTGTTGCAATGCTCTAGGATCCTGTATCTTCCACTTTGTCTGTGACTCAAATTTGGATTTAGCCTGATCACTGCTTAATTAAGGTTCCAAGTCCATTTTGAAAGATAAATTGATATGTTATCTTATTTTTTTTTAATTTCGCTACAGTTTAGAGGATAAAGTGTATTTGTTATTGTAATATATATCATTAATTTGTATTCAAATTGTTAAATAAATGAAGATCCGATTTTTCCAAAATGCATTTTTTTTCAGATTACAATAGATGGAAGGGACATCCGAGATCTGCATGTTCAATGGCTGCGAAGCCATATTGGTGTTGTTGGTCAAGAGCCAGTTCTATTTGGAACGAGTATTAAGGAAAACATCAGATACGGAAAAGTGGGTGTAGGTGACGAAGCCATCATCAGAGCTGCAAAGGAAGCAAACGCTCACAATTTTATCACCAAGCTTCCACAGGTAAAGCAACAAAATGAAAGCATCGTTAAATTTGAAGGGGCTAACCTTAAGGTGAAAGTTACAAATTTTAGACTTCACGTTACCTCATTTCATTTATAACAATATTTTTAACAAGCTTAAAGCTCCTGAGGAATATTAGTAGCTGTTTCTAAGCTTTCCTGTTAGTTTTTGGTTTCCAATAAGTTAGCTTAAATAAGCATAAAAATTGGTAATTTAAATTTTTACTGTTCTGAACTATTGTATTGCTGAATGAAATTAATTCTTGATAATTATGAAACATTTGCTAGATATCATTTCTGCGAGAACAATGGCCAATTGAAAATGAGGCCCTGATAAATAGTTCTCTAAATCCCTGGTATACCACTAAATATTTAATTTGTTCCTTCATTTGGCTTTCACCAAATTTTAGCTCAAAGGAAGCAGTGGATATCCCTAGAAAACGGTTTTACATTAATTTTAAATGCCAAACAAAGCTGTTCTTAAGTATTTATTCTCATATATTCAGGTTCATCCTTTAGGGCAGTCATACATAGCTATGCACCTATAAGCATATCTAGTTACCCGAACAAACATTTCAAAGGAGATGGGGTCCTGAGAAGGAGTTGAGTACATTTACATGTAGAAAAACTGTGTTGCTACCATGATGAACTAGTCCGATTGAGGTACTCTTTAAAGTAATTTCAAGTATCTGAAGGAAGCCCAGCATAAGTTCAAGATATACTCATCAGCAGATAGACTTTAATACATATGAACGAGAATGTTTCCAGAATTATAGTACAGGACATTCGGATCTAGTTGATGTGGCTTTTAAAAGACTGTTCTATGAAGAAATCAATTCCCGAGAGGTGATGCTAATCAACCATCTTGAAAATTTTAGCCTTAAAGTGAAGCCAGGTGACCAGTAATGATTACTCTATCATGGAGTAGCTATTTTGCTTCATTTCGGTAAATTTAACACTCGTCTGACCAGCATGAGAGCAGAGTTAAATGTGCAGAATATGATATCTGCATGAATCACTAGGGAAGTGTATATTGGGGAAACACATTTATGCTCCTTGAGCGATATACACTAGCTATCGTATCTTCAGACAATTATGTTAGTGACTTTATCAGGTTGTCCCTCATCTCGCGGAGAAAAATAAGAGGAAGAATAGGGCCTAAAATACTAACTTTTTGAACCCTGGTAAGATCTTTTAACGCCTTGATTACTACCTAAAAAATATTGTGTTGGGTCTTTGCTTGTTCGGGGAGTCTACTACGATTTATCTTTTCCCTCCGTTCCCTGCCAAACTTGTAAAGGTATAAGGAAACTCAATCTATAAATATCTAAAATAGACGGACTAGGAAGGACGAAAATGTAGTTTAGCCAAAACCAAAAATAACAAATTTTCAGGTTTTGATTTTTACAATCTACATCTATATCAGTTTATAATTACTTTACATAATTAAGTCAAATCAAATCTTGAGCTTCCCATCGTGAAAAAATCTAAAACAGTAGACAAGATAAAATATCAAAGGTTTTTTATTCAGAAGCCTTCGTTGACTTTAAAAAATTAGAATTTTGTTTCGCCTCTCTTTTGGAGTTTTAATAGTATTCACTTGAATAATTTCTTAGACGGCCAGTTCTGTCCTGATTATAGACGATAGTCTAAAAACAGGTCTAAGAGTGGGGGTGATCACTTTTTGCTATCTAATGCACGTACACCTCCACAGTTCTGCACAGTCCTAATGTACGTACAGCCGCACGGTTCTGCGAAGCTTGGCCAGGTATTGCCATGCTTGGCAAAACTCTACCACGCTTGGCAAAGCTCTGCCACGCCTGGTTGCAGTTTTATCACCGAGTCCACAATTCTGTCACCCTTGCCATAGCTCTGCCACACATGGCACAGTTCTGACGCGCTTCAGAAGTTTCCAATCCTCATTCAGGTCATTTGTTCATTGAGCTAAGTTTCACTAGCTAAATTTGGACTTTCCAATTTTTTTTTTCACATAACTTGGTTGACTTTATTGCTGTAAAAAAATTGAATATTTTTTAACTTTCTCTAGAAAGTCAACAAATTTTTAGCCAATAGCAGAAGATTTTTTCACCCTTCCTGCTTATCTTCCCCAGATTTCTCCAGGTACCCATTTAGAGCTGAGTCGACTAAGGATAAGCTTACAGAGTCACGCCACTGACCCCCGTCCCAAACTGAACAATTGGGTGCACCGGGACTCGAACTCGCGTCCTCTCAGACAAAGGATCCTGAATCCAGATGTCAAATATCTTTTACAAATTGAATATATGTTGTTGTTGCGACCTTCGGCCTTTTTTTTATAAGGTAAATGCCCTTTTTGGCCAAGCTGTTGCTATGAATGTCTTGAAAGAATTGCTAATTAATCCTAGCCTAAAAAATCAAACAGTTCGTGGTAACGAACTGTAGTAAGGAGCGATCCGGCTCATTGGTAACCAAAACTCTAAAAATGGAATTTTGATACCAATAGCTACATCAAAAGAATCGCATTTTAATGCTGGTGTTAAATATATGAGTTTCATTAAGTTTAGTCTTACCCATCAAAAGTTGCGAGCCTGAGAAATGTTGCCTTATTTTAGAAAATTAGAAGAAACACCCCCTAAAAGTCATAGAATCTTAACGAAAATCACACCATCAGATTCAGCGTATCAGAGAACCGTATTGTAGAAGTTTCAAGCTCCTTTTTTAATTTAAGAATTAACGACGCTTCTTGACTACTAAGGTCCCTGCGTCGGCCCTGCAGTGCATTCCTGCAGCGTGATTCGATCTCTGGGTCCCGTATTACAAAGCTAAGGTCAAATCCACTGCGCCACCACAGGACAGTTTCAAGCTCCTATCTACAAAAATGTAGAATTTTTAATTTTTTGCCAGAAGGCAGATCACGGATGCGTGTTTTTTTTTTTTTTTTTTTTTTTTTTTCCCAGCGGTGATCGTATCGACCCAGTGGTCCTATCATTTTGCCAGAGGGCTCATTCTAACGGAAATGAAAAGTTCTAGTGCCCTTTTTAAGTGACCAAAAACATTGGAGGGCACCTAGGCCCCCTCCTACGCTAATTATTTTCCCAAAGTCAACGGATCAAAATTCTGAGATAGCCATTTTATTCAGCGTAGTCGAAAAACTTTATGATTTTGTCTTTGGGGACGACTTACTCCCCCACAGTTCCCGTGGGAGGGGCTACAAGTTACAAATATTGACCAGTGCTTACATATAGTAATGGTTATTGGGAAGTGTACAGGCGTTTTCAGGGGGATTTTTTGGTTTGGGGAGGGGTTGAGAAGAGAGGGATATGCTGGGGGAACTTTCCATCGAGGAATTTGTCATGGGGGAAGAAAATTTCCATGAAGGGAGCGCAGGATTTTCTAGCATTATTTAAAAAAAAACAATAAAAAAATTATTTTGAAAAAGTTTTTTCAACTGGAAGTAAGGAGCAGCATTAAAACTTAAAACGAACAGAAATTATTACGCATATGACGGGCTCACCTCCTCCTAATACCTCGCTCTTTACTTTAAAATATTTTTAGTAATTTCAACTATTTATTCTACGGCTTTTGTGATTCAGGGGTCATTCTTTATGAATTGGGACAAAATTTAAGCTTTAATAAAAAGAGCAAGGTACTGACGAGGGGGTGAACCCTTCATATATGTACTAAAAACATGAGAATACAAAGGTTCATTACGTAAGCTAATTTATAAGTTACATATATCTTTAGCTAATAAAAACATTCGTGAAAAATTAAAAGTTCTAGTTGCCTTTTTTAAGTGACCAAAAAATCGGAGGGCAACTAGGCTTCCTCCCCCGCTCCTTTTTTTCTCAAAATCATTCGATCAAAACTATGAGAAAGCCATTTAGCCAAAAAAAAAATAAATATGCAAATTTCGTTTTAATTATTCCTCTGCGGAGAGCCAAAATCAAAACATGCATTGATTCAAAAACGTTCAGCAATTTTTACTTTTTTAAAAAGAAGAGTTAGAGAAAGAGTGCTTCCTCATCAACGCCCTGCTCTTTACGCTAAAGTTTTTACTGTTCTAAAAAGAAGAGTTGAGAGAAAGAGTCAAACTTTAGCGTAAAGAGTGGGGCGTTGATGAGGAAGCAGCCCCTTTCATATATGAAGTAATTTCTGTTCGTTTTAAGTTTTAATGTCGCTCCTTACTTTCAGTTAAAAAACTTGTTTTTTTTTATTTAATACAGACAGGGATAATTCGACAGGTCAAATTTAGTCTACTTTACCTAAAAGGATTTTGAAAAACTTCAATTTGAATTTGCCATTCATAGTTGACTCGTCATACTTTTGCTCCTACCTCTGCACGGGAAGTGACGATGGTGTGCGTTCATTTTTAAATCAATTATGTTTCCGAGTTCAAAGTGTAGTGTTGGATTGTAAATAAGGTAGAATTTTTCGTATATATACCTTTGACTTACTTTCACTTAGGTAGAAGCTAGAGTAGGGAGTCTAAAGAGAGATGGGAGGGGGTAGAGATCTTGAATAGTGGTGGAAGAAGACCAATCCTTCCTTCCTCTCCTATACTTATAGTAGTGACTAAGGAGAGCTATCAGGGGCACTGATAGTTAAAAGAACACACATTCTTCGATGAGTCAGGTTAATTTAGCCGATATAGTAGGCTATAAAGAAATAAGTGGAAAAGGACAGATTTAATTGAAATATTACTATTATTATTATTTATTGGAAAACCCGTCATACAAAAAATGTCAAAGACAGAGGAGTAAACGAAAAAAAATACAGAAACAAGAAGAAATGCACACTGAGTGCAAAGAAAACACTTAAAAAGCACAAAAAACATCTTAACTGCTGGGCCAATACTGATGGCCAGGGACGGTTCAACTTCAGCAAGCAGGAATTGTAAAGCACGAAAATAAACCATAAATTAGTAACAAAATTAAAAAATTACCGCAAGATATAAGTTCATGACACAGACATACAAAAATACACAGTTTTGAATAAGACGGAGCAAAGGGATAGACAAAAAAGGAAAACAAATAAACAAAAACAGCATGAAAAAGAGGCACAGACTATTGACATAGTGCAGAATATAATTCCTGGGCAGTCATAGTCACTTTTTTATTGTGTTTAAGGGTCAGCAATTTTAAACTGACGGACAATGTTTGATTTGCTTAGCCAGGGTGAGAGGCGGAGCAAATATTTTGCAAAACGGAAGAAAGATTGAGTGTATTTTCGTTTGGCCAGTAATAGTTAACAGTTTCCAAAAGGGTGAAATATACAGAATGTGAGGGAGAGCTATTGCATTGAAAAGGCTAGCTAGCAAATGCCGGTTGAATCTGAACTTGCAGGAAATTGTTGATGCATAAGATGCGGAAATGCGGTGGGTTAGATGTTCAATAAGGAGGTACCGGCTGTGGCATATAAATAAACCTATAGGGAGACCAAGAAAGAAAAGGTGAACGACAGGCTGAACCAAAGAATTCCCAAGTTTGACTGAATTTATTAGATCGGTCTTCCAGTTAAAAAGGACTATGTCCGACATAAAAGAATTGAAATGTAGACCAAGCTTAAGGTAGTCTGCTTCGAGAATAGAAAAAACACCATTGACTCGTTGCAGGCTGCGACTAAATTTCAGAACATCACCAGCATAGCAAATTAGTGACAGATTTCTTGGCCATAAGATCAATGAGGAGGGAGATAGATCCTGAGCGTCAATGACGTAGTTATTAAATACACCAGGTGAAGAAACTGCTTCTTGGCGTACACCCTTTAAAATCAGAATGAGCTTTTCTCGAGCCACTGGAGGCATATTCTTATCAGGCGGTAATTTTAGTCGAATACGCTGTCGAGAATACATGTCCGGAAGTGTGAGAATAACTGCACGGCTTAGCCCTCGCTTGGCAGTTTTCAGAAGAATAGTGAGGTATATCAACGAGTCAAAGGCACGTTTGACGTCATGACTAGCAAGAGCAAGACATTCTTCCGCAGATTCTGCATCAATTAGAGCGTTTGCCACGACTGTAAGTGCATCTGCATATCCTATTTCCCGTTTGAACCCGAACTGGTGTGGTGGGGCATAAAATTACTTTTTAAGATCGTCTCTGAAGAGAAGGTCAAGAAATTTACAGAGAGATGTCGCAACAGTAATTGTTCTAAAAGAGGAACATTGAGGTTCTACCTTCCCTTTTATAGGAATGGGTGTGAGATCACCAATACAAAATGTAGTTAGAACCTTGCACTGAGTAAAAACCATGTGTATTAAAAGTATGATATGCTGGACAAGAAGAGAGCAACCATGCTTTAGATGCATAGTACTAGCATAATCAATACCACTAGATGCTCTCTGCTTTAGTTGATTAACTGCTTTTTCAACGGACTTAGTAGCAACAACAAAATTGGTAAGCTGGAAAATAGCCAACATTTCTTCGAGCTTTGTTTCGTAAAATTGCTCAAGGTCAGGATCCGGTGAAGAAAACTCAGATTTATAGTACGAATACAATTCATCATCTGAAATATCAGAAGCATAAGCAGAAAAAGCATCTACCCGCGTTTGTGAAACCATTCTGAAAAAGATGATTCCCGTCTAACCTTGCCCTAGCAGAATTAATATTTATGAGATTTTTTCCTATGAATTGCGAGAGCTTTTAAAAACATTATTTTTGTACGGACGCTCGGATCGTTTAGAATATCAGTTTTCGGACGACCACAGTCTTTTCATAACGGAAATTAAAGTTTTGCACGGTGGCAAGAGGCAACAAGTTCAAAATCTGAAGACCAACCAGGAACAAATCCCTTGCGACCTTTACGAAAAGGGACTGCTTGATCTTCCGCCAAACGAAGAGCATGACAAATTTTCGCAGAATAAACATCCAAACATAGTTGTATTTCAACGTCGGGAAGGTGAAGTGGTTGATGTAAAAGGTGGAAGGGAATACGGATCTTGTCCAAAATAAAATCCGACGAAAGCATAAATAATTCCGAACTAACTTTTGACCAATCGTGAACAAATTGAGAGACTCGGATATTACAATGGATAGGATGAGGAACCAACTTATCTATTTGGAAAGAAGAAGCGAAGCTACTGGAAGATGACCTGAAAGCTAGAATTCACACAGGACTTTCACCTGGTTAATAACAAAATCAGAGGAAGCTGTAAAATAATACAGGTTCGATGTATGGGAGGATGTGTGTATATAAGTAAAAGCAGATTTTTTATCAACAACAACAAAAATCCCCAAAAAAGCCTTTAATCACACTAGTCCTCACAGATAGTTTGAAGCCTGTTTCCCCATAAATCGCAATTAAAATTGCCTACGATTGCACGTTGAAACCCTAAATGCTTTGGATTTTCTGAACAGGATCCTAATTTTTCGCATGATAGGGCAAATAGACGCTCAGATTCATCATTGTTACAATTTGTTGGTAAATAAATATTAATGAAGACAGAACTTTCAACTCCAACACTTGCCTCAAATAGACTAGACCTAAGTGACGACGACACAAAAATCCCATGACATCCGGATGGCATTTCTCTGGTATTAAGTCATTTTGCGGGAACGCAGTAAGACGTTGCACCATCTAATCTCATCAGATTTGCACTATTATTTGTCATAAAAATGCTCTTATACGCACATAACATCATACCTCGCAAGTAGCGTGGTCAGCACTGGTAGCTTATTTGCGAAAGAACCATTTATATTCCAAGACAGGAAACTGATCACAGAAGTCACTAGCTCACTGTTTTTCGGTTTTTACGGCAGTTAATGCTGTATAGCGTATGGCGTGGAGCTTTATGTGGAGCTAACACGAACAGGACTGTTCTTACACGGGGATTCAGATTTTGACTTATGGTCACTAGCTCCGCATTTGGAGCACAAGGCAGGTATTTTGAGTTGACAATTTGATGAGCTAGGCTCTACCTAGGAACGATGCATTGTATGAGCGAAGCTACCTTTGAGGAAAAATGTTTAGGCCTCTCCGAATGAAATAATACAAAAAGCAGACAATAATGCACAAATTGACCGTTTTTGTTGGAATAATGAGACAATTGCGAGATTTTGAGAATAAAAAAAAATGATTCTTTAAGTTTATAGTGGGGGAATTTTTCCGTTTTTGTAAGTACTACAGGGTTAAAATTAAGAGAAAGTAGAAACTCTACTATTTTGGACTATATTTAGTGGAATTGGATACACGCTTCTGTGGCGAAGGTTGTAAGATCGAGACAGCATTGATACGACAAATTAAATTGTGTTAGATTGAGATTAGATTGGATTACTAGATTGAGATGGAAAACAAGGAAATGTTGTCAGTTTTGTACATAAAATTAATAAGGAAAGTGAGAGAGCTCTCTTGTTTGGTAATTGGCTTAAGCGGAGCTATCAATTGATGTACTAGTATACGGTTTGGATACTTGGTTATTTTGCAGCTTAGTTTTTCCTGTGTACTTTTTCAGTCCAGCTAATTCTTTAGTATCATATTCGTGATTTTGTTCAGTTTGCTTTCTTGCTCAACCCCTTTTATTATGCCTCTCAGGGATATATTGATATATTCCACTCGTCAAAGATTTGTTTTTAGCAAAATAAATTGTTATTCGCTAGTTAATTTTGAATATTCCAATTATTTCAGACACTAAATTCAAGAGCGATAATGTCAGATAAGAAAGAACAAGTCTGATGTAATGATTCAAAGATACCGATTTATTTATGGAGTGGAAGTTCGAACACAGGCCCTCTTTTTAAGATATTGAATAAAGATGAATTTCTAAATAGGATCGAGGTTATCTGTCGGAAGTCTATCCATAATGATGTTCTGGGCAAATTATCTCATGAACAGAACACCACTGTTCAGGTTGAAGTAGCAACTTTTAGAAAGACTAGTGAGGCTATTGGAAAACTTGTAAATTACAAAATTAAAGACCTATAAGGAGGCTGTCGAAAGAGCTGAACAATATTACGTGACAATTATGCAAAGCTTGCGTTTGATAGAATAGTTATAGTCGGAACCCATTTCACCAACAGGCTAAAAACCCGAAAGAAACCTGTTTTCTTCGATCATGTTCAGTTTGTTGTCTGTTAAACCATCTAAACCTACAGTGGTGCAGTGGACTAAAAGTTCTATACAAGAAGAATAGCAAAAAGGAGAAATGAGACTATGTAGCGGAGTTGTGGAATGAAGAAAAAAGTCCTGTTCACCTATCTGAGACTCTAGTACACTCCCTATGGGTGGGGTATTAGTGACTTTGTCCTTTCAAATTCTTGTTCTTACACCTCAGATTTTGGTAAAAGCCCCTGGAAATTCCAATTGACATGTATCTGACTTTTGGAAAAAAATCAGCTTGCTCCTTTCTGACTTTGGTAAAAATTATGTTCACCTACCCGAGACTCTAGTGCCTATGTCTCTAAAAATTCCTGTTCTTGCATATCAGACTTTGTTAAAAGCCCCTGAAAATTCCAATTGTCATGATTCTGAATTTTGAAAGAAATTTAGTTCGCACTTTTCTGACTTTGGAAGAAAAACAATCCTGCTCACCTGTTTCAAACTCTATTGCCTATATCTCTGAAAATTCATATTCTCGCATCTCAGATTTTGGTAAAAGCCCCTGAAAATTCCAATCGATATTCCTCGGACTTTTGAAAAGAATTAGTTCACTCTTTTCTGACTTTAGAAGAAAAAAACCCTCTTTACCCATCTCAGACTCTAGTACACTGATTTTGGAAGAAAAAATCCTTTTTGCATATGTCAGACTCTAGTATATCTCCCTGTAAGCTTGGTAGTAGTACCTGTGTCCCTGAAAATTTATGTTCTTGCGTCTCTGACTTTTGAATAAACATTCTAAGTGTTAGAGTTGCTAGCCTAGCCTAAGAAACGATGAAAATAGAGATTTGATGCTAAGAAATTTGATGCAGGAAAGGTAAAACAAAGGAACACTTTTATTGAAAAATGACATATACAATATTACGTGTTCTTAACATCATCATTAAGAAATTTGAATGCTCTGAATTCGTTCCATAAAATGATTCATCATGTTTTCTTTGACATGATACTCATTCCATTTCGGGGATATACAAGACTTCACATGGTTTCACTTACAAGCTCATCTCACATTTCATCATTGCTATTATTCTGTTCAATAATAGTGTGTATTGGTAAACTACCAATGGTAATATATACGCTCATCGGTGCTTTGTTTTTCATTGAATTATCATTGTATTCCATGATGATATTATCTGCCAATGGTCTTTTTAGTTTGCTTATAATTTCACTGTCTATTATCACGTTATTCTTATATAGATTGCAGTTCCGGCACAAAGACAAGATATGGTTTATGATATTGATGCTACAGTACACCTGTCCTCTTTTTAGCTTCCGTTTGATGCTAATACCCGAAAGATGGTAACAGGATTTATTTACGGGTAACGTGACTCCACAAGCACTAGCATGAAATTTTCCAAGTATTTACTGATTGAAAACATACACTAAACTAACTACTGTCGATGACCAGCCACAGAGTACTACTGGGGCAGTTGCATAAAAAATATCCAAAAACTGTATTCACTCAAAGTTTACTTGATAATACCCGTCGAATGTGCACACATTGTGCAAACGACTTCACTACCTGGTAATTTTGTAAGGCTTTCTCGAGGATCAACAAACTCTTGCGCAAGTCCGGCAATGATGTTGGGAAAAAACATGTGTTTGAAAGCCTTATGAATTTCCGAAGGAGCACTAAGATCATTTTTATATACATGCGGGGTTCTCCACTCAGGAACTAGTGGAACTGTTAACTGGAGCATCGACTAGCGGAAACGGTGGAACCGGAACTGGTGGAACTTGAACCGTAACCGATGGAACTGGAACTGCAACCGGTGGAACTGGAACCGCTGGAACCAGAACTTGACGAACAGGAGCTGCAGCCTGTGAAACCAAAACTGAAACTGGGACAGGTGGAACCATGACCAGAACCAACGGAACCAGAACTGGAACCGGTGGGACTGGTGGATCCGTAGCTGGATCCGGTCAAAACTGGAACGAAACCGGCAAAACCGGAACCAAAAATGGCCGGAATCAAAATAAATAAGATTTACTTCAAGGGTTAACTTCGAAAACCAGTCAAAGGCAATGCTTATGCTTCTTTTAGTATGGATATCATACTTTACCTTCCCATCTAGGTCCACGGTAGTTTCGTAATGAATTCCAGAGGATGAAAAAACTCTTTTGCAAGCCCGCTAATGGAAAAACCACTTTGAGAGGCTGATGACTGTCTGCAGTGAAATTTAACAGCCACTTGTGCGTCTTGGAGAATGCTCTGAGAGTTGCGGTGGCTGTATCCAAACTTATTGGATTTGTGATGCGTGTGTAGTTTTATGAATGATTTTAATGGATACCAAAGATTCAAAGCTACTTTCAACTGAAAACTTTGGCTCCAGAATATTTTCTTTTACCTCTATTCCTGAGTTTTCTCTGAGAGGAAAAACTAACAAAAAATACAGATACGGATGTTTTTTCTATTCAACGGCAATTTGGAACTAATAAGACCAATCCTGACCATATGATTTATTTTACACAATCATCATGAACAATGTCAGTGGATGTCCTTTTTAGGGCTGAAATTCATATGTGCTTGTTGTTAAATGTGCCTGGGATGTGACCATGTTTGCTATCAATGCAAATGGTCAAAATTCTACACCATGTAAATGATTTGCTCATAGATCAATTATTTTGAAGGGAGATGACTAATTATTAGTTCTTTTACTCGGGGTGTACAGAAAGGTATTAAATTCTTCTTGTACTCCTGCCTATGGAGTGTTTTGCACCTTCTTAAGTTAAAGAGGAACCATTCTCTCCTAGGGCTATGATACATTGGTTGGAGATAGAGGAACCCAGTTAAGTGGAGGTCAAAAGCAGAGAGTTGCAATCGCAAGAGCGCTAGTCAGAAATCCGAAATTTCTGCTATTGGACGAAGCAACTTCAGCATTAGATAATCAGAGTGAAGCAATTGTTCAGAGAGCACTGGATAAGGTTTGTCGAGAGGCTCTTCATTTTCTATGTTTTTTTAGCTGCCAAAAATACATCTTTAGAGTGTTTAAGAACATCTTTAGTGTGTTTAAGATTTAATATGATTAATTGGTGATGCTTGGATAATTTCCAGTGCAAATCAGGTTTAGAATATCGGAGCTTACAATTTTAAGCTGTCTACGTAATTGACCGCCATACTTTGTGTTTGAATGAACTTCATGCTTAATTGTTTTCTGGCAAATTTTTATCGATGATTAATCCAGTGAGGATTTTTTCGTGAAATATTTTTTTCAGGGAAGATTTCCTAAGGAATATTACCTGTACTATATGTGCAAAGAGATACTTACTTAATTAGCAACCGTTCAATTCCGTAGGCAATAAGAGACTCTCAAAGAATTCTGGAAATATCTTCTAATATTTTGTTTGCTGGAATTCCCTTAGACATTGTAAAACTATTTGTTACTATTTTTATTGCTTATTGTTACAATTGAAGATAAAACACTTAGGCATACACCGGAAAGCAGAAGGCAAGAATTTTCAAATGAGAATTAGTGTCATTTCAAAATAAAGAGACAAGTTTTTCACTCAGTGGTCATATAAGAAAAATTCCTAGCAGTTGAAAAAATGACTGCTGTTGACACTCATATATCCTTGTAGCTAAATAAATACCTTATATGAAGCTGTAAAGAGTAGAGTCAAAGCTATAGGACTGAAAACTAGCATAAATATCACTATATTTATATACAAACATAAATCACTTTAAATCACCCTTATCATTTGGGGGACCATAAGATGTAGCGGATGGTAAAGAAAGAAAAACTTTGTCACCTATTTATCTAACAGCTTAAAGTCAACTAGCCCACTTACCAAGCTAAACTAGATCGGTAGAGACTTGATTTTCATTTCAATAATTTTTGAAACAATATACAGATTACCTATAACTTAGCAAGAAGTTTCAGTTTTAATTCTAGAATTTCCAGATTACTTAAACCATGCTCTCTACTTTAAAGTTTCTGCTTCTTGAACAAAGTCGTCAGGCTCAGAATTGTATTTGATTGTTTTTAACCCATATGGTCCCATGTTAAATCACCGAAAATTCAACTAGTATAAATTTATCTGTCTTTGGGCCGATCTGACAGTTGGTGTCTAATCTTCTTAAGCCCCATAACTATTGTTGTTGCCGCGTGCGCTTACATTGCCCGTGTGACTCTCGGTGCATCATAGTTTAATAGACACTGATCTAGCATACTCCATGGAGGGGGGTTAGATTTCCTCTAGAAAGATCCCTCTAGAATGAGCTGTATTTTGGGGTTTTAGCATTTTAAATCCTGGTGGGAATATTTCCACTTTCATTTTAAACGCCCAGTCATATTAAAGCTACACAATAAGATTCATCGTTTATTTTGTTCCAGTCCCATATGAATTTTTTTCTCTCCTTCCCTTCTATTCTTTCTTTCGACTTTTTTCTTCCTTCTGTTTTTTTTAGGCAAGACAGGGTAGAACGACAATAATTATAGCACATAGATTATCAACAATCAGAAATGTTGACCATATTTTTGTTTTGGATGAAGGTGAGCTCAAAGAGCAAGGAAATCACGAGGAACTTATGAAAATTGATAAACTATATGCATCTTTGGTAAAGGCTCAACAAGGAGCTTGGATTGGTGGATCAGACACCAAAACAGGTATTATTTTTTTACTTAGACTCTTTTTTTGTTATTGAAGAACTTAATTTTCTAACAACAGCCTAACACTTTCTTAAAGCGAAGCAAATTAATTTACTGGTAATTGTTATGAACTTACGAACATCTGGTGAAAATCCATGAAAAGCTCTACGGATTATGGTTTTGCTTGCCTAAGCAATACTAAATAGAATGACAATATTTGTAGCGGATACGAATTGACTGTCGACGTTCCGATACACTTTCATTTAGACAGTGGTGTGCTAGACATACAGAGAAAATCTGAAAATGGATAAAAAATATTCATTTTGGCCAAGAAACAAAGACTGACGAGAGGGACAACAAGAAGGCGATTGTGCAGTCGGACTCTCTGAGAATCTTTAGTAACTAAGTATATTAACTCGTAAAGTTTTGACACCTCAAAGTACCAACTGAATCAGCGAATCTGCTAATAATGAGTGAAATTTATTATATGAACGATATTATTTCTTACTAACTATGAGAATTTAAGAAAGTTGAAGAGAGTCAATGGGTTTAAATTAAATGAAGAAATGAACAAAACGTACTAAAAACGTGCTAAGAACAAACACAACAAAAATCCCTAATTAATATAAAAAAGCATCTGAATAGCCCTTATCAGCGGTAAAAGAAAAACTGCATTTTTCTTGTAAATTTTTTCAAATAAATATAGTATTTTGTTTTAGAATGACCCATTCACCAATCTGATCCTATACAGAAAGAATATCTAGAGATTTTGTTGTTTCTGTTCTGTGTTACAGTTAAGCAGAATTGAGAAAGCTTTGTTAAAATGTGAGTTTTATTTATTTGTTTGTCTTTTGTTCTTTTTTTCTCTCTTTATTGTTGTGTTTTTTTTTTAATGATGTAAATTTTTTCTCTTTTTACTTACCGTGGATAAAGGCTCTTGGATGTGGAGTTGAACTATTTGGACATTTGTTTTTTATTAATCAAGGGTTTTTTGTTGTGCTTGTTGTTAGCACGCTTTTAGTACATTTTTTTCAATGCTTGATTTAATTTAAACCAGTTTTCTCTCTTAAAATTTCCTAAATTCACGTAAATGGAAAAGCAGTGAGGTCTGAGAATTTATTTTTTACTAACTGATTTTTTGGAACGAAGTTGATGTGCAGTATAAACAAAAATACGGTACAAAAGAAAAAATCTTTACGCTCAATTTATGTTCGAAGACTGTAAACATTTTTCACTTAGGTCTTTCATTTCAGTTGTAATCTTATCATTTTTTGACGATTACGATACAAGAGTAAATAATACGTATATAGTATGAAGTACCCAAAATAAGACCGAAAAAATAATACAATTGAAAAAACAGATAAGGCTGTGATGCGGAGAAATGTGATTGCAAGATATGTATGAAATATTATGTACAGTATTTATTTCCAGTTTTGCTGTAATATCCGGAACTGGAAGTCTTCCAGTGAAAAATTTCTTTATTTCCGAATCAATTTTCTTTCTGATTTACCGCGATTCAGAATCAGAGGACTCAATATCAGGCGAAAAATTTAGCTTACTTTTTCCCTTTAGACAGTCTTTTTTATGGATTATTACAATGCTTACACTTAAACTTATTATTGCCTATCGTAAGAAAGTTACGTATTAAAGTTCTTACACACTACACCGTAAAACCTTTCGCACTATAGACAAAAATGTTTTGGCAAGAAAGTAAATTTATTTACGATAAAAAAAAAAGACTGACCACCCTAAAATACATAGGAGTCTCTGGCTAGAAAGCCTAAAGCTCATCCATCAGCTGAATCAAACGCTTGCTTATAATCAATAAAGCTGAGCACTAAAGGCGTTTGATGACTTTTCACTTTAAAATTTTTCAATTACTAATCCAAATGTGAAATTATAGTCGACGCATGATCTACCCTTCATAAAACCACACTGTTCTTCCCTTAAAAGTTTATCTATAGCTTTTCCAAGTCTAAATGGTACCATCATAATAATATATTTTTACCTACAGAAAAAAGACTAGTGCCTCTAAATTTACAACACTCACTTTTATTATCCTTCTTATAGAGGGGTTTAATTAGAGTTTTCCTAAAATCGTTCGGTACTTCTCTTTTTTCCAAAATCTTATTCATAAGTTTTAACATAGTTTTATTCATCTTTAACATATATTTTAACATTTTTAAACATTTCCTTAAACATGCTTAACATAGTTTAATTCAGAGGCTACACTTTTTGTGAACAGAGCTTTAGAACTTGATCAACTCTTTTCACAAAAAAGTGTACTTTGAAGAGAAATAAGATAATCATCATTGTGGGTGGGTCTCCCAAAGATAGTAAATTTCCCTGTTTTGTAGTATAGGTGAAAAAGAAAACCGTTTTGTTGACGATATTTTGTCAGTTTGAGAGCATGGGCATGAATCTTTAAATGATTTTCTGGGGTATTTGATTAATTTCGATTCAATTCTCCAGTCTATATTAGAGCTGAAAATTTTAGGGAACTCCTTGCTAATTATGCTACCATGTGGAAGCATGAAACTTAAAGTAGAAGCCTACATATAAAACTCACCCATGCTTCTAATGACTTATCCATCCTGCAATGTTTTGCGAATACATTCAAAACAAATCTTCATCCACTTCATGTTCTCAAAATTAAAGCCATGATAAAGCCATGAGTTACCTTCCTGCACCATCATCTATTTCAGACTCACCTTCAACAAAGAGTGCATATAAATACCAAACTATTTTACCAGTTTTCATGTTTTCGTTTCATGAAATGTTTCAAGAAACATTGAAACGTGAAACGTTTTCATGTTTATTTTTCATTGTTTTCTTATAGTAATGCTAGAAAATCCTGCGCCCTTTTCATTGAATTTTTCTTCCCCCATTACAGATTCCTCCAAGGAAAGATCCTCCAACATAGCCCCCTCCCCTCAGCCCCACCCCCAAACAAAATAAAATCCCCCTGAAAACGTCTGTACACTTCCCAATAACCATTACCATATGTAAACACTGGTCAAAGTTTGTAACTTGCAGCCCCTCCCCCAGGGATTCTGGGGAGTAAGTCATCCCCAAAGACATATTTATTATGGTTTTCGACTATGTTGAACCAAATGGCTATCTCGAAATTTTGATCCGTTGACTTTGGGAAAAAAATGAGCGTGGGAGGGGGCCTAGATGCCCTCCAATTTCTTTGGTCACTTAAAAAGGGCACTAGAACTTTTCATTTCCGTTAGAATGAGCCCTCTTGCGACATTCTAGGACCACTTGGTCGATAGGATGACCCCTGGGAAAAAGAAAAAAAACAAACAAAAAAACAAACAAATAAACACGCACCCGTGATTTGTCTTATGGCAAAAAATACAAAATTCCACATTTTTGTAGATAGGAGCTTGAAACTTCTACAGTACGGTTCTCTGATACGCTGAATCTGATGGTGTCATTTTCGTTAAGATTCTACCACTTTTAGGGGGTGTTTCCCGCTATTTTCTTAAATAAGGCAAATTTTCTCAGGCTCGTAACTTTTGATGGGTAGGACTAAACTTGATGTAACTTATATATTTAAAATCAGCATTAAAATGCGATTCTTTTGATGTAGCTATTGATATCAAAATTCAATTTTTTTGAGTTTTGGTTACTATTGAGCCGGGTCGCTCCTTACTACAGTTCGTTACCACGAACTGTTTGATACTCACCCCTATTCTACCTGACAAAATTCACTAATTCACCGGCCTCTTGTCAGACTAAATAAAAAAACAAGTTCTTTTTTAACGAAAAGTAAGGAGCGACATTAAAACTTAAAACAAACCGAAATTAGTCTTCGTATATGAAAGGGGCTGCTTCCTCATCAACGCCCCGCTCTTTACGCTAGAGTTTGACTCTATCTCTTAACTCCACTTTTTAACACAGTAAAAAAACTTTAGCGTAAAGAGCGGGGCGTTGATGAGGAAGCAGCCCCTTTCATATACGAATTAATTTCTGTCCGTTTTAAGTTTTAATGTCGCTCTTTAGTTTCCGTTAAAAAAACTTGTTTTTTTTTAATTTCTGAGCGTTTTTGAATCAATGCATGTTTTGATTTTGGCTCTTCGCAGATGAATAATTAAAACGAAATTTGTATATTAATTTTTTTGGCTAAATGGATTTCTCATAGTTTTGATCGAATGATTTGAGAAAAAAAAGAAGCGGGGGAGGAGGCCTAGTTGCCCTCCGATTCTTTGGTTACTTAAAAAGGCAACTAGAACTTACAATTTTTTACGAATGTTTTTATTAGTAAAAGCTATACGTAACTTACAAATTAGCTCCCGTAACGAACTTCTGCATTCTCATGTTTTATTACGTATATGAGGGGGTTCACCCACTCGTCAGTCCCTCGCTCTTTACACTAAAGCTTAAATTTTGTTCTAATTTCTTAAGAATGACCCCTGAATCACAAAAGCCATAGAATAAATAGTTGAAATTACTAAAAATACTTTAGCATGGAGAGCGAGGTATTAGGAGCAGATGAGCCCATCATATGCGTAATAATATCTGGTCATTTTAGGTTTTAATGCTGCTCCTTACTTTCGGCTGAAAAAACTTTTTCATATTTATTTTTTCATTGTTTTTTTTTTAATAATGCTAGAAAATCCTGCGCTCCCTTCATGGAAATTTTCTTCCCCCATGACAAATTCCTCCAAGGAAAGTTCCTCCAACATATCCTCCTCTTCTCAACCCCACCCCCAACCAAAACATCCCCCTAAAAACGCCTTTATACTTCCAAATAACCATTACTATATGTAAGCAGCGATCAAAGTTTGTAACTTGTAGCCCCTCCCACGGGGAACTGTGGGGGAGTAAGTTGTCCCAAAAAACATAACTATAATGTTTTTCGACTGCGCTGAATAAAATGGCTATCTCAGAATTTGGTCCGGTGACTTTGGGAAAATAATTAGCGTGGGAGGGGGCCTAGCTACCCTCCAATTTTTTTGGTCACTTAAAAAGGTCACTAGAACTTTTCATTTCCATTAGAATGAGCCCTATCGCAAGATTCTAGGATCACTGGGTCGATACGATCATCCCTGGGAAAAAATATAAAAAAACAAACAAATAAACACGAATCCGTTATCTGCCTTCTGGCAAAAAAATACAACCATATTTTTGTAGATAGGAGCTTGAAACTTGTACAATCGGGTTATCTGATATGCTGAATCTGATGGTGTGATTTTCGTAAAGATTCTATGACTTTTAGGGGTTGTTTCCCCCTATTTTTTAAAATTAGGCAGATTTTCTCAGGCTCGTAACTTTTGATGTGTAAAACTAAACTTGATGAAATTTAAATATTTACAATCAGCATTAAAATGCAATTCTTTCGATGTAGCTATTGGTATCAAAATTCCATTTTTTAGAGTTTTGGTTACTATTGAGCCGGGTCGCTCCTTACTGCAGTTCGTTACCACAAACTGTTTGATGCGAGCGATCGGAGTTTTCTTTGAGGTATAGTTTGATAATAAATTATAATAAATATAAAAATAATATCAACGGGTTGTCTCCGAGGGGTATAAAGAAGAAGACATTTAAAGAGTTTTTTTCTCGATCAATTCTAAATTACTATTACTCGTTTTATTTTGCGGTAGGTGGTTTTTTTTTTGGGGGGGGGGGGTTCGTCCCTCTTGTCATTTTTAAAAGTTGTCTTTTTTTCGCTTTGTTTATCGTTGTTGTTTGATTGTGAGTTTGAACTGATGAGTACTATTATTACTGTTAGTAGTATTATTTTTACTATTATTATTATTATTATTTTTCATTTTTATTTTGAAGAATGTTGTTGTTTATATTAATAACTCCCTTGCCATTCGAGCTATACTCTCTGCCGGGAGTAGATCATGCTTATGTTGTAGTTATTGTAAATAATAAAAGAACCTGAGCCTGAGCAGCCAAAACCTTGGTTTTTAACTCAGAACGGCAGTGATCGACACTTTTTGTAATTTTCCGCTAATTTGTTACCTTAAAAGAACAGTAGAAATTTTTGTTTTAGTTTGTAATAAAAACCTCTTCCAATATTATACGATCACTTTACAATTACTTCTACTACTACTACTAATAATAACTCACTGCAGCGCCAAGCTACCTGAGGCCAACACAGCTACGCACGCTCCTCCTCCAACCTAATCTATTTAAAGCCTCCTTCTTTACACCCCCCCCCGCTGGAAGTTCCCATTTGCTTTAAATCTTTATTTATGACATCCTCCCAACCCAGACAAGGACGACCTGCTTTCCGTGTAGCCCCAGACGGTTGGCCAAAAAGGACAATCTTCGGTAATCTGTCATCCTTCATCCGTAGAACGTGGCCTAGCCATTTCAACCTTTCTGTCATTATATTCCTAGAAAGCGGGATTGAAACACATTTTTCGTACAACCTACTGTTTGAAATACGGTCAGTCAGTCGGGTACCCAGAACAATCCGTAGGCAATTTCTCTGGAAAACATCTAGCAAATTTTCATCTGCTTTTCGGAGTGCCCATGCTTCAGAGCCATATTTGACAAATTAAATTCACATGTATGTAAATTAAATTATGTAAAGTAAATTCATAGGTGTAGGATAGATATTCTTTTAGATTCGTTTATGTCTTAAGTTAGCTCCAAGCGTTGAAAGATAAAATACACTAAAGTTCGTATTAACTGACATTTATAATCTCCAATTTTAGGGAAGCTGCCTCTTTTTCAAGGAAAAGAGTTCACAGAGGAAGAAGATGAATATCAAAATACCGGGCTGGAAGCCTTGCCATTTTCTAGTGCTCATCAAGCGTCTTATCACAAAAGCAGAATGCAAAGCAAGAGAAGGACATCTTACCACAAGGTGTGTACTAGCTATGAAATTTCCATTGAAAGCATGCTGGGTTTTATTAGAATAAGGTGCTATTAAACAAAAACAACTTAGAAACAATAGGGAAATTTTTTCCACGACAGTGGAATTCAATCAAGTGAATATTTTGGCCCTATGTCCAAAAAGCCGTCTTCAGCACAACACCAAATATATATATATATATATATATATATATATATATATATATATATATATATATATATATATATATATATATATATATATATATATATATATATATATATATCGCCAACGAATGCATTCTGTTTTGAGGCTGAGTCGTCGAGAAGTCTTATAAAACCTGCGTAGTTTTCAGCCATAGTTGCTTTATGGTTAAATTCTATCCAGTGAGTATTATCACTGTAATACAATACAATACTTGTCAACTCGGTACTAATATCGGTATCGATGAAGTACCGTTGGAAACGTCTTCTACCAAAATGTAAAGCATTAAATCTAATCCGACGCACGTCAAATGTTACAGCCTGCACAGAAAGCCTTTTGGCATGTTCAAGTCGAAAAGCGATATGACACCTCGCTAATTCAAGCCATTTTATATATGGATGGCTTACACAAGATTTTTGAAGTATAATACCCCTTGACCATTCTCAAGTACCAGCAGGATAAAACATTGGTTAGGTAAAGGGCTCCACATGATGGTCAGTATTTCCATAAAAAGGTACAATTTTTGCCATTTCATTTTACAAGCATTTCGTTTGGTGGGTGACTATGATCGTTAAGAGTAAGCACATCACTTACTTCATTACATGCAGAACCGTCTATAATCGTCACCATCTGGCACAGTCAAAATGAGCTGCGCGTTTAAAGGCTGTTGCCAGAGTGAGGCAGCAAGTCGATTTGCATCATCCTTCACTTCTTGCATTTTTTCGTAACCTTTGGCATAGTCGTTTTTGTCTTTCAATATTTCTTTGAAGAGATTAATTAGATTACAAGAGATCCCACAATTTAAAAGACATTCAAGGGGTTCTCCAACAGCTTCATTGGGGTCTAAAATGTATATTTGGTCATGTAAAGGTGGCTCAAAATCACCTTCAGTAGTTTTTGACGGATTTGGCCGCTAAATTTAATTTATAATAAATATGTCCAGCTACTTTAAAGCAAAATATACTACGGGTTCGATCATCGCTTACGTTGAACAAAGCTAGAGAAAAACACGAGTTTATGTTTTGATTTCGCTTATGAAACTCTTCAGAGTGCAAAGAACGTCCTAAAAAAACAAACCAATTTGTTTGGAAATTGTGGTGATGCAATTAGATCACGCAACCAGCGATCTCCAAATGAATTATCTTTTTTTCTAATCGTTCCCCGGGAAAATGGAGGGCTCTCCAGTAAATGAAGTAATATTGAATGGTCCCAATAATTTATATTTTTTAAGGTATTTTTGTACGTTTGTACTTGGTTTTATGTCACACCTTGTTAGTGTCGAAGATTATGACGCCGCTGTTCTTCTAACCTAATATTTGTTTCTTCTTCACTTTGATGTTTGACACGTTCTTGTCTCTTGCCTTCTAACTTAATATTTCTTTCTTCTTCACTCTGATGTTTGACACTCTCTAATTCTCGGTGTCTCTTGTCTTCTAACCTAATATTTCGTTTTTCTTCACTTCGATTTTTGACACATTCTGATTAACGGTGTCTTCAAACCAAGCGTGTCTTCATTTAGGATTTTGATTGCTTTATACAATATGTCAAAGCCTTTTGCTTTAGCTCCCCGAACTAGTCTTGACGCAATTGATGATCCAGGTTGTTGATTTGGTAATTGTTTAGGTGGTGGGACGAAAACTTCGTTTTCTTTCAACGAATTATCATTTATTACACTTGTAAATTTTAATTTTTCGGGTCTACCTCTAGATAAGTTTTTCATACTGATATGTCTTTTCATTCTGTGTCTTTTCAAAGATATTTGATTATTGAAGTAAGTCCGAGTTCTTTCACCGATTTTCTACTAAGCTTCAAACTTTTGGTTTTCTATTTTGACGTTTTTCAATCGTTATAATCCATTGTTAAAATATATAGAAATATTTTCAAATCTTCATTAAGATTTGATCACCCACTGGTAAGTTATACATACCTAATTTTTTCGAATTTTTCCTCTCCCTTTAGCCCCCCCCCCCAGATGATTGAATCTGGGAAAACGACTGTATCAAGTCAATTTGTACAGCTCCCTGCCACGCCTACCAATATTCATTGTCCTAACACGTCCAGAAGCACCGAACTCGCCAAATCACTGAACCCCTCCCCCCCCAACTCCCCCAACAAGAGCGAATCCAGTACGTCAATCACGTATCAAGGACATTTGCTTATTCTATCCACCAAGTTTCATCCCGATTCCTCCACTCCAAGTGTTTTCCAAGATTTCCCCCTCCAATTCAACCCAATGTCAAAAGATCTGATCGGAATTTGAAATAAGAGCTCTGAGACATGAATTCCTTCTAAATATCAAATTTCATTAAGATCCGATCACCTATTCGTAAGATAAAAATTTTCACAATTTTCCAAGAATTCCGGTTTCCCCTCCAACTCCCCCCAATGTCAAAGGATCTGGTCGGAGTTTAAAATTAGAGCTTTAAAGCACAAGACCCTTCTAAATATCAAATTTCATTAAGATCTGGTCACCGTTTCGTAAGTTTCAAATACCTCAATTTTCAAAATTACCCCCCCCCCCCCAACTCCACCAAAGAGAGCAGATCCGGTCCGGTTATGTCAGTCACGTATCTTAGACAGGTTTTCATTCTTCCCATCCAGTTTCATCCTGATCTCTCCGCTTTAAGTATTTTCAAAGATTTCCACCCCCCAACTGCTCCTCCCCCAATGACGCTGGTTCCGGTTGAGATTTAAAACAAGAGATCTGAGTTACGAGGTCCTTCTAAATATGAAGTTTCATGAAGATCCGATCACTCCTTCGTAAGTTCAAAATACGGCATTTTTTTCTAATTTTTCAGAATTACCCCCCCCCCCCCCAATAGAGCGGATCCGTTCCAATTATGTAAATCACTTATCTAAGACTTCTGCTTATATTTTCTTCCAAGTTTCATCCCGATCCCTCCAATCTAAGCGTTTTCCATGATTTTAGGTTTCCCTTACCCCAAAATCCCCCCAATGTCACCAGATCTGGTCGGGATTTAAAATAAGAGCTTTAAGACACGATATCCTTCTAAATATCAAGTTTCATTGAGATCGATGACCCGTTCAAGTTAAAATACCTCATTTTTTCTAATTTTCCAGAATTAACCCCCCCCCACAACTACCCCAAAGAGAGTGGATCCGTTCCAGTTATGTCAATCATGTATCTAGGACTTGTGCTTATTTTTACCACCAAGTTTCATCCTGATTCCTCCACCAAGTGTTTTCCAAGATTTTAGGTTTCCCCCTCCCAACTCCCCCCCCCCCCAACGTCACCAGATCCGGTCGGGATTTAAAGTTACAGCTCTGAGACACGATATCCTTCAAACCGTCAAATTTCATTAAGATCTGATCAACCGTTCGTAAGTTAAAAATATTTCTATTTTTCTATTTTTTCCGAATTAACGGGCCCCCCACTCCTCCCCAGATGGTCAATCGGGAAAACGACTATTTCTAATTTAATCTGGTCCGGTCCCTGATACGCCTGCCAAATTTCATCGTCCTAGATTACCTGGAAGTGCGTTAAATAACAAAACCGGGACCGACAGACCGACAGACAGACCGATAGAATTTGCGATTGATATATGTCACTTGGTTAATACCAAGTGCCATAACAAATAAACACACATCCGTGATCTTTCTTCTGGCAAAAAACACAAAATTCCACATTTTTGCCGATAGGAGCTTAAAACTTCTGCAGCAGGGTTTATTGATACGCTGAATCTGATTGTGTTGGTTTCATTAAGATTCTATGACTTTTAAGGGGTGTTTTCCCCTTGTTCAAAAATAAGGCATTTTTTCAGGCTCATAACTTTTGAAGGGTAAGACTAAACTTGATACAACTTGTATGTATTTGAAATCAGCATAAAAAATCCGATTCTTTTGATACATCTATAAATAATTTCATAATATTTCTTGTAGAGAAAATCCAGCCAATTAGAACCAAATTTGGAAGAAGAAGAAGAGAAAAAAATTTCTATATTTCGATTATTGCAAGCTAATAGACCGGAATGGCCGTATATGATTGTTGGTGTTATATCGGCTTGTGTTGTTGGAGGATCAAATATAGCAATTGCCATTCTATTCGGAGAAGTTTTGGGAGTAAGTTCTTTGTTTGTTTTGATGGATCTTTAGATTAATGCTTTATTTCGTAACTAAACCAAAGACAGGTACTTCACAGAAAAAAGCAAAGTAAAAAAAAAACGAACAGAGCATAAGAATTAAGGGTATAAAAAAGACCAAAAGTGTAGCTAAAGCCAGGAAATAAGTTTGTTATTACTTATATTTAGATCTTTTCAAGCGACAAAGCTAACGAGCTTTTAGTGCTTGTCACGTTGACTGAATATCGAATGAAAATCTCAATAAACTTGCCCTCTGCTTTCCCATCTTGTAGGTTATACCAAAGATGTTTCTGGTTTGAACCTTCCAGCTACACTAAAACATGAAGTATTGCAAGAAAAAATTATTTTTTTTTATCAAATTAATAGCTACTAAACCTAAACATGTCTTTTCTGCTATCAAGCAGCCCTTACCTTCCCCCAAAACATGATACTTCACTTACAACACCTTTATTTTAAGACGTGCTGTAGAATCCTAGTGCTTATGAAACTCAAGATCCATTTTTAATGATTTTTACTTCTAAATTACTATTTCAGCCTTTCAAATTTCCATTTTACCCGCACAAATGTATATGGCCCCTCGCAAGAGCAGTAAAACTGTCTAAAAGGAAGGAAGGGATGTATCCCCTTGACTTACTTGACTTAATTCTCCTGCTGACTTGGTGCCAGCGTCGAGAGAGCAGACACAATCCTTCTCTAAGATAGTGTCTAATTTTGAGGTTGATTTTTTTTGATAAGTTTTGGATAAAAAAAATGCCCCTTTTTACATTTTCTTTTAGTATTTCGAAAAGAAAATTACATTCAGTTACTTGAATTCTTCAATTCCCTATGTGCTTTGGTTTCCATAAATATCCGACAAAAGAGATGCATGTAATTCAATTTGCCTGTTGTTCGCATATTTCTTATTGGGAAATATTTGGACATTTTTTGGGATGGGACTTTTGAAGGGGAGAGAGTGATTTTCCACAGGAAGAGTTTTCCATAAGACGAATGTTTCCTGGGGAAATTTTCAGGAGAAATTTCACACGGGGAAGGAGGGAACACAACCTTGCATTAATTGAAAAACTGTTGAAAAATGCCCGAAAATTGTCCTTTTAGGCCAACCGACTTGGGCTAATCGGAAAGTAGCTGGTACGTGGATGGAAATTTCGTAAATAAAGATTTAAAATTAGTCTTAGACTTGACTTTATAAAGGAAATGGGAACTTCCTGGGAGGGTGTATGGAGGGAGGCTTTGATAGATTAGAATGAAAGAGGAGCGTGCGTAGCTCTTTTTGCCTGAGAGGGATTGGTAAAGGAAAAGATGTAGACTCTCGGATCATACTGTTCTTTGGTGACAACGCGGTCATTTTGATCAAGTGACAGGGCTGAAATCATATACGATGAGACCAGGGGCTTCTTCTGACAGTTGAAGGAGGTAGCCATACAGTCTCAGTATATATTGAGAAACTTCGAGAATAGGATCTGGATCGTACGGGATAGGAGGTTAGTGTCGCCGTAGAACCAGCTTAAACTATGGAATCCTGTAAGTGGAAGTACTAAACCAATGCAATTCCGTACCGGGATGGGCTTAATGCTCAAATTCTACAGTTTTGGCTATGGACCAGATAGGAGCCACGAAAAAACTTTGACAAATTTAGTGACAGACCAGATAGAACAACCGAATTTGGTTATTTTTTAACTGCCTACAACAACAAAATTTGCAAATGTTTAATGAATTCCTTTAGGATTCTAATGGATTGTAACGAACATGTCGAATTATATGTCAATTTGCAAATGAGCGGAACTAGCGCGATAGAACAAAAAAAATTCACCAAACTCGTTTTTTAGTAGCGAAAGGAAACCAAATGAGCACCTTAAATCACAGAATTTACAAATAGGTGCAACTGATGCGATAGTTCTACCGAGTTTCCTGAAATTGGTAACATATGGAAGCCAAGTGAGTTTGTCAAATTACCAAATTTGGAAATGAGTGAAACTGCTATGATACAACTACCGAATTCACCAAATTCGATTACGAATGGAAACCAAATGAACACGTTCAATCACCGAATTTTCAATTAGGCGGAAAATGTGTGATAAAACTACCAAATCCACATAAATTGGGTAGCGAATGGGAATCAAATGCAGAAGTTAAATTACGCTATATGGAAAAAGATGGAAAAGAAATATTAGAAATCCTGAAGAAAGTTTTGCCGATGGCAAAATTTTTACAGAATACCCCCCCCTTCTTTTTTTCTTGGGGGGGGGGGGGTGCCCCCCTCTCGGGACTCCACCCCTGGTCAAAAATGCCTTTGGTATCGACGGAGCCTATATATGCTTTCTTTCAAAATTTCTGTGTATTTTCTATTACTTGCTGTAGAGTAAATATCTAGTTGTTTGTGGAACGACCAGGCGTGAATCCCGCTTGTGAGATTCTTTAGTTTTTTCGAATTACACTAGAGTACATGTCGTTAGGTTTCCTTGCAAACAGTTTTGCAGGAATGGGGGAGGGGCAACGTCACACGTCCGTAGTTACAGCATTAGCTCCTGGTTCCTTCCCGTATCCACAGTGGAAGAATTATTCCAGTCCACCGATCCTTCGGAATGATCTCCATGCACCACGCTATTCAGGACATTGCTTGAAGCCACAGCAAAGAGGCAGGATCCCACACTTCATACGCTCTGCAGCTATTCCACAGCAACCAGGCGTTCTGTTGTTTTTAGTCTCTTCATAGATCTATTGATTTCGTCTATGGAATATGGATATTAATCATTACTGCCAAGTGGATTCACAGGCGTGAGCATTGTATATCTTACGAAAACCAGGTATAGATACTGGACAACGTTTTAGTTAAGAAGAAGTAAGTTTTCCATGTTTCGAGCTGGTCTGACTCATCTGGTAACAGGAATCCATCAGGAGAAGCTACGGGGCCGATCGAGGTGACTTTAGTGGAAGCAAGATTCCGAAGATGTCTACATAGTGCCTCAATATCACCTTTGCCGTTGGTATCTACTATCTCCTTGTTCTTGTCTTGGACGAATTGTTTCTTACTGTAACGAACGAGTTTATTTCTTGCACTGCTCAGATTATGTTATGCTGACATATTTCCACCGAGATGAACCTGCTGGCGTTTTTCTATGACTTTCACGGTTTCATCTGACAGCCACTAAGCTTTGTGTGACTGTATTCGACAAAAAGGTGACTCATCAGGTTTCAGGAAACTCTTCCTATAATTTTCCCACGGTCCCTTGGAATCAGGTAGGGACTCGAGATATTGGAATGAATGTCATATTTTGCAGCACACTTTTATCTGATACTGCAAGCTTCCAGATTCTAGAGATTGAAGCAAAGAACTCAAGCACCTGACTCACACTTCTTAACACGCAGACGAAGAGATGCACCCACAAGTCTGTGGTCAGTATTGCTTAGCCCAGCTCCCCTTTAAAATTGACAGCTGATGATAGACAACCTCTATCTCTAAACCTTTCTCTGAAGCCTTTACAAGTATGTTTGTACATCCTCTTTCCTTAAAAGAATGTCTTTGTAATAGGAAGGTTATTTTCTGGGCTAAGTTGCAAGAGACGGTTTTTTTTTCATTTAAATGGTCTATTGTTAATGAACCTGTCTCACCACGCCACATCCCAGATCGGTCCAGGTCAATGTTGTTAACGTCATCCTAAAGAGAGATCACGTCATGGAAAGATATACCTGACAATAACAAGAACAGCTGAGAGAAAAATTCGTCTTTGCAAGACTCATTGGCATCGTTAGTCTTGGCGTAACATACTGTTATGCTTTACTTCCTTTGCTTATGCTGAAACCGTGCTGTCATTTTCCTATCGGAGATTTGCTGAGATGAAATAAGGGATTTCTTAACATCGGCAATCTTGACAAGACCCACGTGGTTTTGGTGGAATGGTGCGTTTCTAGATCCAAAGAAGTGCTATCCTTTCCAAATGGTTTCGGATTTGTTTCCGAGAAAATGTGGCTGGATTTGTTGCCAAAAAATGTGCAATTGAGATATTATTAGACTTCGTCTCCGGAGCTAATAGTACTTTTGATTCACCGACGTTTATCGTCAAAACGTTCCAAGTAGGAATTTTTAAGAAATCTTAAATATAAGCTCGAATAAAGACAAATCCTTTTATTAGAAAGTAATAATAACTTTCACAAACTATACTGTATATTTCCATCAAGTGTAGATCCTAAAATAAAGAAAAAAAATAAAGACCAATGACATATTTATAAAATAAAATAATTACATCTTGTTAAGGGCTGTTATTTTTTCAGTCAAAAACGGGAAGCAAATCTCCTTAGCCTTCCAGATGGTGGTTATTAGCTTTATTTGAACTAACAAGTGGGCAGAGGTTAAACACCTTGAGAGAAATTCATCTTCCTTTATCTGACTTCAACAAAAAATTTAAAGTTATTGCCAAATTCACCCGTGTCTCAATTCAAAACGAGTCTCTATTCTCTATTCCTGAATAAAATTTTCTTAATTTAAATCGTTTCGTTGGAATTTCGCTTTAAAACCCGGTCCCTAGAAATCAAAGAAAAGTTATCTAACAAGATAAGGTAGTCCGGAACATCTAAATGTGTTTCGATAGGGCTGAATCGAAATATTCATGTGATGAAATAGTCTTGATATTGTATCAATCGTACTTTTAAATTCTGGTTAGTACTTCCCACATATGAGATTCCGCATGTACTTGCGATCTGAAAGACCCCACTTTAATGCTCTAATAAAGTACCATCCTTCCCAGAATTCATAAGAACTACCTAAAGTATTACTACTCTTCAAAACTGCCTTTAAACCCTAACTTAATTAAATTGATTTGAGTTTTATACATAGCCCTGACACTGATGGTAAAGAACAGAAAAAAACCTTCTCTTCAGTTTTCTTCAAGACTCAACTCATCAGGATAATGGTTATTTATTAGTATTTTTCTTACAAAGACAACTCGTCCTCAATAATTTTTGGAAAACAAATGTTAAAAATGCAGTTACTTAAAGAAATTGCCAAATTAATTTTTACTTAAATAATGAAACACAAAAGTGTATTGTTGTTGGTTGGTTTTCCTTAAAATTTATAATCCAGATATTCTTATTCTTTAAAAGATGAACGTCAAATAAAGGAAGTTTCTCATCCTCTTCTGATTCTACCCCCCCCCCCCCAACAAGAGCAATATTTTAACAGTGATGGATACTGAAGATTATGATTTAAAATTAAGGATTTTACTAAGAGATTTGTATTAAAAAAAAAAAAACAACTACAAAACACTTTCTTTATAATCCTACAGACTCACATTCAAACAGGTTTAAGAAAGAGATAAATTGTTTGAAGGGCGAAGGAAACATTAGCCCTCAACTTGATTATAAATGCTGACTATTCAGTTCCTTTTGTCCTAAATTAAACGGACTTGCAAAGACCCATAAGGCGAACATGCCATTACGACTAATTGTTCCTAGTACAATGTAACCGACAAGTAATTTGAACAAGTGGCAAGTGGCGGTATGTACACCAAGCTTATCCACGCAAATGTTTTATATTAAGAACTCTTTAGGGTTGGTTAAAAAAACTAAAATAAGGGGAAGTTTTTTCAAGGTCTGCACCAACAACATATCAATGTCCGTTAGCATTGATTTGGAAGCAGTTTCACTTCTTCTTGAAAGTACGGTATTAAGGAAATTGGACTTAATTAGACGCAAACAGATTTGAAAGTCTTCTTGATTATGAATTTAATAAGGTTGTGTGATATGTTACACAACCAGCTGAAATTATTTGGAAGCAGCTGAACTTCTTGTTGAAAGTAAGCTATGACGGAATTTGGACTTAATTCGTCGCAAAGCAGATTTGAAAGTCTTCTTGATTATAAATTTAATAATGTTGTGTAATAAGTTACGCAACCAGCTGAACTTATTTGGAAGCAGCTGAACTTCTTGTTGAAAGTAAGCTATTAAGGAATTCGGATTTAACTCGCAAAACAGTTTTGAAAGTCTTCTTGATTATGAATTTAGTAAGGTTGTGTTATAAGCTATCTTTTTTTTCGATTCAGAAAGGGTTTTTGAGCAAGTAAACGGTTTACCTATGGCAGCCCGTTTTTGCCCATTATTAGCAAATATTTTTGTGGAAAATATAAAAACAATAGCGTTAGATTGGCATTTCTTAAAACAAAGTCTCCGGGGACGGTATATTGATGACATAATACGGAAATATGGGGAGAAGGAATTAAAAGGTCTCTTTAGAACATCTTAATTTTTTTTTTTTGGGGGGGGGGTATTTAAACGTTACTGTAAAATTAGGAAAGGATGAGAAACTTCCTTTTCTTTATGCTTTTAAAGAATGGAGATAGTCCGGACTTTAAGATTTACAGAATACCGACTAAAAACCATAGACTTTTGTCTTTTATCTTTGGTCACCCTCGCAAAGAAAAAAATGTTTTAATCATTTCTTTAACTGACCGCATTTTTAGTATTTTCTCTCTGAAATTCATTTAGGAGGAGTTGTCTAAGAAAAATATCAATGAGTAACTATTATCTAGTCTGGTTAATTTACCAGATTTTTTCAAAAGAAGAAATATTTCCTAGATATTTCTAAGGAAGTCTTGGAGACAGCTGAAGAGAAGGAGGTTTTTTGTTCTTTACCATAAATATGCCCAGCTAAGTGAAAACGTAAACGGATTTGACGAAGTAATGGTTTAAAGGTGGCTTTGAAGAGTCACCTTTGCACCAATGGATGAACTCCATTGGTGCAGCAAAGTGGGGCGCATCAGATCCCGTGCACTTGCGAAAGCTCATATGTGGGAAGTACTAACCAGAACTTAAAAATGAGATTGCTACAGCATCAAGTCTCTATTTTGTCGGCTTTAAAGTAAAATTCCCAAACTCAAGATTTCACTTCGACCCTGTTGAAACACATTTTTGATTTTCTAGCCATTTTATCGTCTTAGATAATTTCTCTTTGATTTATAGGAACTGGGGATATTACGATTATAAAACGATTTCAACAACTGTTATAAAAAAATTGATTAATGCAAATTTTGCTAAAATAGCTATTTACCTTAGAACTTAAATACTTCTGAATCACCAAGAGTATTGAGAGAGAGAGACACCTGTCGTTCCTTAATCTGCTGTTCTGAAAACTTATTTGTATGGAGGATGATAGGACGAGTTTATGTTCAATGAGTTTATGTTCACGAGGTTTTGGTTGTATATGTGACCGAGGATACTCCTTTCTTTTCTCCTTAAATGCGTTCTCTTGGTTCAAATTTCGGATGAAATTAAACGTTGCTACCTAACAAGGTTGATATCAAACCTAGTACAGCAACGGTCGGAACCTGTAATTTGTAAGTAATTTGAAAGGAATATAAAAACCAACATATCTGAAATACAGCTACTTGATTCTTTGACATAAAGGGATAAGTACCTTCTGAGTACTTACTTAGTCAAATTCTCAGTAAGGGCCTCTCAAAGGCCATTCAGCATGGCTCTGGGTGGCTGAGAGGGGAGAGTCTCACGGACATGTCGGGTACCTCTTTTGAGTAGGAGGCACGGACCAAGGGAGAACGTAGCTCCTGAGAATCTAAAGTAGAAACTGAGGCATCCTTGTCCGGGGGTCGTAAATACAGGTAAAAGAGAAAGGAGCCCCCTCAAATGTACGCTTAACATGACACATTGGCCTATAGATAAGCCCCATGCTTTACAAAACTTTCCCAGAAATAAGTGAAACAGCATGGTGAATCACAACAACATTCTGGGAGGATTCTCTATAGAAAGATAGCTGCAGCAGGGCGTAAGATCCCATTTTATGGACAACGACCTCTTCCAAGAGCTGCCTCGTCCAGTTGAGGGGACTTCAGCTGCCCTAAGTGGGCCATAAATCCACAGGCCGATAACCGACAGGGCTGTAACCCTCTGTCTGAAAATTATTTCAACAGAAAGATCGGAAAATGCCTTATCCCTTTGTGACTATAGATCCCTGCTTGCCCAGGGACCAACAAAACACCAAAGGCTCAACCTAATGAACAAGATAATTTTAGGTAATTTCGAAGACAACACTGCCTTTCCATGACGATAAATAAAAGTTCGAATAGGGATAAATCCTTTTATTAGACAGTGATAATAAAATTCACAAAATATGCTGGATCACATGTACAATGGCCAAAATCAGCAGATAATGAAAAAAACTAATGAAAACCAATTATATATATATATATACAAAATAAAATAATTACATCTTGTTCATTGTCCTCATTTTCTCAACGCAACACTGGAAGCAAATCTCCTTGACCTTTTATTTTCTGGTTCGTTTGCTTTATTCGAACTAACCAGTGGGCAGAGAGTAAACGTCACAGGAGAAATCGATCTTACTGAAACTGATTTCAATAATTTGTCCTAAATAGAGTTCAAACCAAATTCACCTGCGTCTCTACTCAAAGCAAGGTTCTATAATTAAGTTTTCTTACTTTCAATTGTTTCTCGGAAAAATTTCTTTAAACTCCGGTCCCTAGAAATAAAAGATACGCTGTCTAACAATAGATAACGGCCCAGAAAATCAAAAATGTGTTACAATAGGGCCGAAGTGAAATCTTCAGGTTGGGTTACTTTAAAGCAAACGATGAAATACAGACTTCTGTTGGTTTTACCTCATTTTAAGATTCTGGTTAGTACGTTCCATATGTAAGCTTCTGCAACCACACGGGATCTGATGCACCCACATTGCTGCACCAATGAAGTTCGATCATTCTCAGAATGAGGAAGACTATCCAAAGTATTACTACTCTTCATAGGTATATATAACGTTATATAGCGAAACTAAACTCTTAGTAGAATTTCAATAAACAGCTTCTCGGCTTGTTTTCTTGTTCATTCAACCATAAAAGTAAAAAAAATTAAGATACTTTATCACACAAAAATATTTTGTAAAAACTAGAATCTTTCACAAAAATTTGTCAAGCCGAGTGGTATCACCACTTGCCACGTTCAAATTTCAGGAGTTGGTTTTATATGCCTTATATTTAATGTTTTGGGGGTTTATTTTGAGATACTACCAGTGATATTATTTATTCCCTAAACTGAATGTTTATACGAAGATGTGCTAATGTCTAACCTTAAATTCTATACCATTTGTAAAAAAAAATAGGACACTCAGATTCCATTTACAGTAAAACAGAACTTTTCTTATAGTTTTTAGATATTTCAAAAAATTTCATTTGATGGATCTCTGTAATAAATAATTCTAAATTGTAAAATTTTGCCTGTTCTGTTATTCAGTGTTTTCACCTCCTTCAAAAAAGATTTGTGAGAACTCTGCCAGGGACAAACTCCCTACCTCCTAAAGTCAAATGCAATCATTGTTTATAATTGAATGAATTCTTTGGGTATTACTCTAATAATTATATTTGTTATTTTTTCAGAGCCTAAGTCTTACAAATATAGAAGTTGCGAGGCAAAAAACGATTACGTATTCCCTTTTGTTTTTGCTTGTCGGAATATTTGGAGGAATCGCTAGTTTTTTTCAGGTAGGCTAAAATTAAGCTTTTTTCCTTATCACTACTTAAATCATTTCTTTGATCAAACTGTTATTACAACTGTTATAATAATTGAAATATAGAATTTTATAATAAAGAATAAAATTTAAAATCAGACCACAAAGTCTGTATTCCTCGACTTCAAATTCATAAATCCTTATCAACGGAAAAACTTTAGACTTAAGTTTGGAATATGAATGAATCTTTAAAGTTTGCTAAAACAGTTATGAATCCTCAAACATTTGAGAGCTTGTTGAAAGTATTAAGTTCAGAACACTCAATCTGATCTTGTTACAAGAAAACCTTTATCAGTTTGGGGTCAGGCTATGAATGTATCGGCTTAAGAGTAGATCCATCAAAGATAATATTTCTACAGTTCACCTTCACAGCAGGTAAGATACCAAATACCGATAAGCAATTCTTGTATCCGGAAGTAGGACAGACTAAAAACTACCCAGGTCAGTCAATGAATTTCAAAGAGCAAGTTGTACAAAAAAGTATTGTTCTATCACCCTTTCTAAGGATAATTTAAGAGCATATTAAGATGGATTTGACATGTTCTGCAAAGGTAGGTGGAAACATTGCCAAAGATTTTGCCTTTTGGCTAATCATCTAAGGCAAAACAAAAAGCTTGTTATTCACGAATGGGATGAAAGGAGATCGTTAGGAATGATCTAAAGGAAGCTTTAAAGATCTCATAAGAGGCTTTTACTAGATTACGATGGAAGAAAAGTGTGCGTAGCTATGCTTGCCTAAGGTGGATTTGTTGTCTATTGTCAATGAAGTACATATTGAAAATATTCAGGCCTGACTTGAGAGGCTGTTGTTCATTGAAAACTGAGAAAAGCAAAAAAACTAAGTGTTAGCAATGAAAAGCATGTTCGAAATAATTATGAAATATGCGCTAAAATATCTATATTCAACTATATTCAACTAAAATTTAGTTATTAAAACGCCATAACTTAACAATATTATTTTAAAGTGAAATTCTTTTAAAGTTGATTTACATGCTTTTAATATCTTGATTGGAAGTTTTTCAAGAGAAATCTAACTCTCATTGAAATCGGACCGTCCCTGTGATAGGTTTTAAGAGCTTCCAATGAATATACCCCTTATTAATGTTAAAACAGGGCCACTAGAGCATCCACGACTGTCCACCGACGGTCCCACGTGCAAGGTGCCCCTTACGCCCTCCCCCAACTTTTTTATTTGCTTTATTTTCTATCTCTGATCTTTATCAATCTGTTTTCAGTTTTAATAGATGTGTTTATTTTCAGGTTTTATCCCCCCCTTAAACCCTGTTAATACGCTTCGCTGGGTTTCGGTCTAATGGAATTTCTTAGAATTCCTAGAAGGCTTATTTTTAGCTTATTTTATAAACCCCATCCTTTATGAATATGCAAATTGGGTTCTTTGTGAAGCAGCCGCATAATCATGTACAAAGCAGTCTTATACAGTTAAAAACCAAACCAACCTAATGTAAATACTGTTATGTACGCTCCTTCATCCCACGGTGTTCATAGCTTTCCTTGTAGCTCATAGTGCCTGTAAATGTTTTTTGTCATATCTTCTTGACTCCTTTTGGACGACCTTCTTTTTGTTTAGCCCTGGATATATTGTAAAATGATTAAGATCGGACCCCCCCCCCCACCTGCTATTTTACATCGTGTATATCATGTATACTTTTTCCTCCAGTCTAGAAAATTGCAAGAGTTTTCCAATAATAATAATAATAAGAAGAATAATAATTTATTTATAACCCACAAAGTACATTAAACTGTGGAGTAAACACACAAAAAAAGGAAAAACAAGACAAAAAACATAACAACATAAATAACATAGCAGCATAACAACATACAACATAAGTAAATTACTTCAATTCAAAAAATGGCCAAAGAGGGTCTAAAACACCAATTATTTGCCGAGTTTTAAGAGATATATCTTTAGATAAATGTTTCAGTCGCGAGGGCGCATCAACGATGTCAAATTTAGAAACGACTATATGATTCCGATACCACCGAGGCAAACGCAGCAAGTACTTGCAGTACTTAAAATATCCTGAGAGTATTTTCTTTGTATCCTTCTTGCGAAGGAGGAAAGCAAAACCAGAAAGATAAAAAACAGCAGGGGCACAAAAACTAGAATAAAGACGGCATAGTCCTTTTCGATTATACCGATCACGATTTGGTGAAATTTTATCGTATCCAACCCGCATACTTTTCAGCACGCTGGACGTAATAGCGGAGCAAGTAGACGAAAGTGACGTGGAAAAACAGAGACCCAACCATTCAATACTTGCTGAACATGGTATAGCTGAAGAACCCAATCAAAGAGGTGATGCTGGTGGAGGACTCCCAAAACACAAAAATTCACATTTGGAGGCATTAACTGAAAGGCCTACTGTGGATAGTGCGGCTGAAAGCCGGTAAAAGTTTGTAATTAGACTATGTTTTGTCCGACTAAGAAGCAGAACATCATCAGCATATGCAACGTGACTAATGCCTAAATTATCGTCCTTCTTCTTAACCAGAAGAAGGATGATCAAAGGCTATCCACATACGTAGCCAGAACTTAGCTTTTTGTTTAGCCATCTTCACTTTAGGATCAACTTTCCAAAAGGGATTTCGAGTACCCGTTTGCACGCACTCGGAGGGTACAGCTTTTTTAGCGGCAGACTTTAGACAGAACACTATTTGCTGATAATACGAGTTGATATCTATCCGAGTTGAAGTTGTAGATACAGATGTTTGCAATAAGTGGAAAGGCACTTTAATTGATGATAATGACTGGGACAATGTGGAACATTGGTATTTTCCCAATTCAACTTTGAGAACCACTTGGGAGAGTTTCGTTGCACAGAGCTCGCCATGGAGCAAGATAGTTGGTAAGTGACTGGTAAATGATCGTCGCCGATTTTTGAGTCGTCCACATGAACTATTGATGAAAGTAGAGTTGAATCTGACACAATTACATGATCAAGGTTGGAAGTAAGACCACCACGATTGTGAATATAAGTAAATAGAAGATCTTTATCAGCAAGATGGAGTCCTCCGGGTAGTGAATCGAGAAAGAATTCAGATCGGTCAGAATTAGATAATAAGTCAGTGTTCATGTCGCCGGCGAAAACCCATTTGGTATTCTGTTTTGAAAGGTTGCTAAGTAGTGTTCGTAGGCGATTACATGCTTGTGAAAAACTAGACAATGACTGCACAGTCTTTTTATTACAGGGGAAATAAATGTTTATAAATGCGGTATCACCACATTTTATCGCTAAGATGTTAGCGTCGCTTTGCAATAATATCGGCTGAGTCTTGTGTTTGAAATAGATGGCCAGACCTCCTGATGGTCTACCACGGGTTTTCTGGGCGGCTCTCAAGAAGGTTTGATTGGTCGAAAACGCTTTAGGCTATCAACATTCACTTTAGAGAGAAGGTGCTCCTGTAGAAGCACAATATCATTTTCAAGCAGCTCACTAATCAGTAGATCCTTGTCTTTTGTACCATTAATATTAAGGGACACAAAGCTAAACAGAGTTTGAGCATTCATTTATTAGCGTTGTTGAGAGCCGATCGGAGAACTTTGCATTTCAGACTAAAACTTACGTGTTCCATAGTGCAATTTGTACATTTTGGCGAGGCTTGGCAAGGGTTTTCCTTGGAATTCACACGAGGGCCAGAACATCTGGAACACTTAGGATGTGCTGGTGAGCGGGGACAAGCTCCAATCAGGTGATCAGTACTTTGACAGCGAAAGCATCGAAAGGGCTTAGCGCGAAAAATTTCGTACCCAATACGGATTCCCGACTCCAGTACCGCGTTCAGAGCGGTTCTGTCGATAAACTCGAGGCGAAAAGTGCGAGAATTGCCGATTTGATTAACACTAATAAGTCCCTCTACTTAGGTCTCTAAATCAGCTCTTGAATAGTTATGGGGTATTTCACGGACAACTACTACCTTGTGTATCTGAAACTGAGCACGTAATTTCTGCGTATCTTATGTATTTTGTAATAACTACAGCCAAAACGATAATTCTGTCTAGTTACGGTAAAAAATCATCCCGCTACATTCTTAAAAAACAAACAATGTCAATTTAAAAAAAATGTCTTCCTTCATAATATGTGTCTTTGTATAAATGTAGCTTGGCTGACCTTATGCTTTAATTTACCAGAGATTACTGAATTAAATCAAAGTGCAGCTAAAGGATGGAAATGGGTAATTCAAATGAACAGTCACTTGAAAACAGCGAAGTCAGTAAGTCACATAAGAGAAATGTTGATATTTTATGGTTTTGGATGATCAGCAAGCAGAAGAAGGCTTGGGAATATACCTCATCTTCCCATGTCTCTTTTACCCTTGAATAGAAACCACTGAATCTCTTAGTTCAGGCGTTCTAGTCGGGCACCCCCTTTCTTAATTTCCATATCAACTAAAATAGAATATACCTTTTTAGACACCTCTCTAACTTTCCTACCCTTACCATAAACCCCATTCCAGTCACCTAACATTCCACAAGAATCCAACGTTGCCTGAATCTACTCTATCAAAAAATATCTCCATCTGCCAAACAAAGAATTCATTATTTCTTCCCTCAATAACCGTTATTTCATACTTACCCCTCCTTCCCAATTCTTCTCCATTTTACTAGCATACTACAACTAATACTACTACTACTAAGAAGTAGCTGCAGCACCAAGCCACCTGAGGTCAACACAGCTACACACGCTCCCCCTCCAACCCAATCTAACCCTCCCTCTTTACATCCTCTCAGGAATTTCCAGTTTCCCTTAAATATTTCTCTGTGCTATGCTCCTACCACCAACTCGGACGACCTGCTTTTCGTTCAGCCCTGGATGGTTGGCCGAAAAGGACAATATTCGGTAATCTGTCATCCTTCATCCAGAAAACGTGCTAGAGCCATCTCAACCTTTCTCTTATTGAAAAAACAAATTATATGATTTTTTCTACTATCAAGAAGGTAAACACTGAACTATCATTAACAGCTGATGGATATTTGACAGATAAGGTTTCAAAATTTGAATATTTAGGTGTAATCAATGATGAATTATTGTCATGGAAAGAACATATAAATTCATTATCTATGAAAATTGCAAGAGGAGCTGGGATTTTGTATAGACTGAAAAATTTCCCCCGGCAAAAAGTCTTGCGAACCCTTTATTTTACTTTTCTTTATCCTTATTTTCAGGATAGTTTTTACATTTGGGTTAACTGTTTCTGTTTTAATTTAGAGAACTATTCAAACCTTAAAAAATAGAGCTGTAAAGTTAATTTATTTTAATAAACTTAATACCAAAGAAGTTTTATCTTAAATCTCAGTTACTAAAAGTGAGATAAATTACAGATCTTTCTGTTTCAAAGTTAGCACTTAGTTATTTTGTCAGTAATCAGTGATATATTAATGTGAATACTCGAAGTTCTCCAGGAACTACATTTAGGCCCTAAAGATATTGATTAGTCCCTGGAGTTGTGTTTTATTTGTGTGTTTGTATTCAGTGAAGTTAGAGCTTAAGTTAAAGACTTATCTTCCTATTCTTCTAAACTTTTTTTCAACTCTAACGAAATACCCTGAGCCTAGGCCGTTCTAGTTTGAACATCTTCACTGCCTCCCCCCTTCGTTTTTACCAATCATAATATCTAGGTAAGTGAAGCTGTCTAACTAATCAATCTTTAATTTACCCAAGATCATCTTTTCCTCTTCACTTATTTCTAGCCTAAGCAACTTAGTCCTCTTAATATTCATTTTCAAACATATTTTAGCACCCTGATCTCGTAAAATCTCTAAAAGTAAATAAATATTACTTCCTAGGTAAGTCAAGCTGTCCACCAAATCAATCTTTTCGTTACACAAGGTCACCTTTTTATCTTCACTAACTCCTAGCCTTAACAACTTAGTCCTCTTAACAGAGTCAACTTAGTCCTTAGTCCATTAACATCATTAGTCGACTTAGTCCTTTAACTTCCAAATCTACTCTAGGCCCTTGAACTCATAAAAACTCTAAATGTTTATTTATTTTGCTCAAACTTTCATCTAGGATGCTTAAATCATCGGTCTAATCTCAGTCTCGGAAAGTTTTTCCTCCCCATTCGATTCCGTCTTCTCGCATTGCCTATCCTGTCCTCCTTAAGATAAAGTAATCCAAATAAAAGGGGAAAGAACACAGCCGTGCTTAACTCCTGATTTAATATGAACTCAGTTGCTAACCTAATTTCCTAGCTTAAGAACAGTAGTGTTATTCTCGCACATAACACTAATCATTTTAATTTATTTGTCTGGTATACCATATAAGAATAAGACCTTTGCTAAAACTCTTCTATCAACAGAATCGAAAGCTTGATCATAATCTATAAAACTGAGGACCAACGTTGGTTGATAATTCAGGTACTTCTCAATTGTTAGCCTCAGACTAAAAATTTAGTCGACACATCCTCTGCCCTTTCTAAAACCGCACTTTTTTTCTTTTATAACTTTGTATACAGCATCTCTCAGTCTAAAAAGTATCATAATGCTAAGTAATTTTCTACAAACAGAGAGCAGGTTAATGTATCGATAATTGCCACATTAACTCTTAACACCTGAAATATATAGGGGTTTATTTACGGTTTCCCTAAAATCGATAGGTACTTCTCCTTTTTCAAATAAATTAAAAACAAATCTGAGAAAGAAGTTTTTTAAAGAAAGTAAAGGCCACATTAAACTTCAAGTCGAAGGAAATAGAAAACTACAATAACTCAAACTCAAAACAACCAGAAATTACTATTAAAGAATAACTGAAACCCAAAACTTGCAGAAATTAAATACACAGACGTAGCCTAACAACATACAACTGGTACTAATATAAATGTAAAAATAAATCCTAAAACGAAGAAAGCTTAAATCGAATATGTAAATTAAGCTCATAACGAACAAAAATATTTTGCTTTTGATTTGTAAATGAAACCAAAACGAACAGAAATTAAATAAACAATCATAGCAAACAAATATATAATAGGTAATAATATAAATGTGGTTAAACTTAAATTGAACATGTAAATCAAGCTTGAACCGAACCAAAATTACTGCAAACAATAGTTTGGCTTTTGCCTCCTTTTCTCACTGTAAAAGTCTAAAGCCTACTGCGTGCTGGTGCCCTATTGAAAAACGAATTGTATTAAAAAAAAATCTTTTGCACGTATTACAATATTGAAAATAATAATAAAAATTACAGTAAAATGAAATTTTGAACTGATGAGCTTTCAGCAATTAATGAGTTTTGCTTTTTTTATCATTTTGCCTTTATATGTTTTTTTGCTATGATTGTTTGTTTGTTGAGGTTTCTGTTGTGTTTTTAGTTGAGATTTCTATTAATTCCGATCTTACGCTTAACATGGCCTTTACTTTTCGTTTAAAAACCTTTTTTTTTCGGAAAGTCCCTTAAGTTAATTTCTGTTAGTTTTCATTGCCAAGGTTTCATGTTTTTCAAAGTTTCTTATTTAGAATAACTTTTCATTCCAAATTAAGTTATTAGCTTTGGCAATGATTATTTAAATTACACTGAGTATTTGACATATAATAATATTAATTGCCGAAAGCTCACCAGCTCTAGATTTTGTTTCACTCAGGGCCGAATTTAAAGCTTTGACGCTTCTAGTCCCAAGCGTTTTTGCCACTTTTTTTTAAGGTTTTTGAGGAAAACCAGAAGAGTTCGGGGACAGTGAAAACCATAGGGTTTAGTGGGCCCATTGATAAATTCTGGCCTGATCTCACTGCAGTATTCAGTTTATTTTCAATGCTGTAATAAGTACAAAAGAAAATATTTGAAATATAATTCGCTCTGGAAAAGAGCCAGATCTGCAGTATGCCTTATGCTCTTACCGATAAAGAAACGGGAAGTAGTCAAACTGTTGATTGTATTGAAGAATATAGGGGTCTTGAACAGTTTTGGCAAGAACTAATAAAATTAGACTTATTTCCCATGCCTTTTGGAATAACATATGTTTAATAATAAGTTGTTTTTTTTAGTGGGGACCGGGCCATGGAGAGGGGGCCAAGGGTCAGCTTCTATGACTTATCGTTGATAATTTTTTTCGTGGATGGGGTTGAGTATCGGGCGATGGAGGACAAGGGGGTTGATTGTTATTTTAAATAATTTTTTTTATTCATATCTAATGAATTTTTTAAAACGTTAAATAAACATCTAATCTTCTGTAAAGGATCGTACAAACAACATTTCCATAAAATAACAATAACAAAAACAATATCCCAAAGGGCTCAATGGCCCGTTATTTGGGAAACGATATAGAATTAATAAAGATTGATAAAACTGGCATAAACATACTAAACAACATCTAAATATAAATCTATAAAGACAAAAAAATCAACTCACCGACAGTTCCCACGAAACAGCGACCCTCGTATCACCTGACAATAAAATACAATTTAAAATTATCGGCGTCATCGAGGATCCAACACCAACAAAACAACACCCCCCCTCCAAAAAAATCTCAACTTAATATTTAGCATACCAATTCGATTTAAAATCTTTGATGATTGTATTTCCTACCCTATTAGTGGTGCAGTGAATTGATCTCTGCTTGGCAATGTTGAACCCGGGTGTCTATCCAAGCATCTGAACAGTTGGGTATCAGGCTTGCTGTCTGTCCTTGTAAAAAAAAGACTCAGCAACCAAAAACGTCAACCGTGTTTCACCCCCTCTGTCCCATCAAAGGTTCTTGAGGATCTTTTTTCCTTTTCCATATATATCATGCTATATTTCTGTAAAAAAATTTCTTCGCTTCCCTTTGATGTTTCAAGAAAACGGGCATACTTTCGATGCCTATTGAAAAATCCTAGTCATACCTCTTAACTCAGTGTCTTCCTCGCAATTGAAGTCTTTTCTATTGCTTGTTTTAGTTCTAAGATTTTGATACTTCTAATAAGCTATTTCCTCTTGAAGGCATTCATGTTTGCGCTAGCTGGTGAACGTTTGACATCGCGAGTTCGAGGATGGGCTTTTTCTGCTATGCTCAGGCAGGAAATTGGATGGTATGACAGAGAAGAAAACAGTGCCGGGGCCCTCTGTGCACGCCTCTCTGGGGACGCTGCCAGTATTCAAGGGGTGAGTAGAGAAATTTACTACTGATATAGGTATAGCTTTGTTTCTAAAGTTGAATCAATAAATAAATTTTATTTTTAAGGGTTTGAAAGCAAACAAATATTTTATAGCCGTATGTTTGTTGCCCTTAACATAAGTCAGGAATATTGAAGCGTGATTGAACATTTTGACCTTTTTTAACTACTCTTTTGGATCAGCTTAGCGATCAGTTCCAGCAAATATTTCAGTAGTTGAAAAATAAAAGATTTGGGCTTGCCCAAATCTTTTTGTTAATATGTAACAAAAAGGTTAATATGTACATTAACTATATGTATAGCTTTTACTAATGTTGAAAGCTTACCCAGACAATAGAAAAATTAATGGATGATCAAACAGAAGATGATCATTTTCTGCCGTTCCGGATATACCAAAAAATAATATTTAGTGAGCATAACGAGATTACGTAGTATTTAGATTTTGCAACTAGAACAAGTTCTAAGGTTAGCTCCTTAAAGAGACACTCCCTTGATTATATTTTGCCAAAGAAGGAGAAGTCATTGTGGATAGGCATTGTTACCACCTTATGGGCCCACCGGCGTGGGAATTCTTAAGTATCAGTAAGTAAGTAAATGATGTAACTACTTACACAGTCTACTTGAGGCCGTAAGCGTTTCTGTAATAAGTATTGGTACGCTAGTATGCGCCCTAGAAAGGATTTATTCCAAAGTAAAGAATATACCAGGTCATAATGGTTGATAAATAACGTTAAATAAGGTGACGAGTAATGGACGTGGTGGAATGACCTAACATTCATATGATCGGACCAGTATTGTGGTAAAAATAATATATCCGCAGGTGGTAAGGATGGATTGGTCAAAACAGTGAAGTATGTTTGGTACACAAATCTTGTGCATAATGCTACACTGTAGAATCATACAATCAAAATAAACAGGCTAAAAATTGTAAGGCTCTGTGAAAGCGCAATAATACATAGAATTTTTTTGATATTTTACGAAATTTCAAGAGTTTACTTTCTCTCTTATTATCTTTGGGCACTTTTAAAATTAAAGAGGCTAAAAAACTAATTTGCAATAAACGTATAGGAACCGATGGGAACGCCATGACCCACTACCAGGCGTTACGATTTTGCGTTGAACCCATTTGAGAAATCAAGGAGTTAGCCAATCAAATGCGCAATAGAAAGCTCTCGCCCTGGGATTAACCTTCCTTTGTGATTACATAAAAAAAACTAGTTTTTTTAACTGAAAGTAAGGAGCGACATTAAAACTTAAAACGAACAGAAATTACTCCGTATATGAAATGGGTTGTCCCCTCCGCAATCCCTCACTCTTTACGCTAAAGCTTTTAATTGTTTTAAAAAGCAGAATTGTGGCAAAGAGTCAAACTTTAGCGTAAAGAGCGAGGGATTGCGGAGGGGACAACCCATTTCATATACGGAGTAATTTCTGTTCGTTTTAAGTTTTAATGTCGCTAAAATTGTAGTTTGAGCGCAATTTCACACAAGGGAACATCGTCTAAAAGGAAAACAAGTACTTTTTGTCTCTCAACTACGGTTTTCTATCGTTTTATCCAGCATTGGCCGTGAAAAAAAACTAATCTAAACGAAAACTTATAAGTTACCCCATAAAAATAATTTAATGGGAATCTAAGTAAAAATAATAGAAAAATGGTAGCTATAAATTATAAACTACCAACTATAAAATGGTCAAAATTTAGTAATTGGGTTTGTAGCAGCCAGCAGACAAGTCCTTTCTTGGTAATAGTGTTTTTCCATCTCAAGCAGGCAGTAAACAAGACATTTTCTTTTAAAGTTATTTTTTTTTTCATCAGTAGTTTTGTGATTGCATAAGCGGTATAAGCTAATATTCCTGTTCTTTTCACATATTGAATAACGATAAATGACAAATAAACGTAGACTAAAACATTTTTCCTCGTAAAACATATGTGTCGCGATCAAGAAAGGGAAGCATTTGCGAAGCTCATCCTGGACCAGGGAAATAGAAATCTTTCCAAAAATGACTTCAATGAAGTTGATTTACCTGAAGATATGATTTTCAACCGTAATTTTAATGAGGAAGTATTTGGAGATAGTCTTTGCATCAGGAACAGATTATTTTAGCTTTCCTTGATAAAGAAGAAAATAGAATAAATACGAAATTTGTTGATATCCTCCCAGGAGAATGTAAGTATCGTAAAAGATAGTTTTGATTCTATGAAAGATGAACAGGAAGGAACGATTGAAGTTACTACATAATTCCTTATTTCTGTTGATTCTCCATGTTTAAAATCCATGACTTCAAATTAAAGGAAAATAAAATAGTTATACTTATGCATAACTTAAATATTTCAGAAGTGATTTGTAATGGAATACACCTTGTTGTGACTCAATTCTGTAACAACACAGTTAAGGAAAGTAAAATTTCTTGGGGAAAATATGGAAAAGAAGTTCACAATTCCCAAGGTACGGTTAACGCCATTAAATTTCAACTTGAATGCGCAGTTCAGCGACATAAACTTCAACTTCGATCAGATTTGTGCTTAAAGTACATAAATCGTAAACCGTGAAATACTTAAATCGCAAAGGCAGCCTTTTGAATTTTTTGCCGTAGACCATCGTACAATTATTTTTAATAGCGGTGCCTTTGATTGATGCCTCCGATCAATTTTACGTAAAGCTAAGAGAAATTATTTCCATTGGAAAGATAGCTGAAAGTGGTAATGATTCACGGAAGATATGGAAGGTTGTCAGCTCTTTATTGCATCCCTGCAGTGCCCCACCTGAGCTTCCTTCGAGATTATCTGTAAATGGGAAACTATATTGGGTCCAGAAAACATTGCAAATGCACAGGGATCGTCTTTTGAAGAAGTGGGAAAAAAGCAAATTCCGTTGCAAACCCCACGAAGAGTTTTAAAGATTACCTAGGCCCAGCATGCACCAAGTCCATGGTTCTCACTCCTGTCTCTCCATCTGAAATTCTGTTGATTATACGAAACCTAAGAGGAAATTCTGCTTCTGGATTTGATCGAGTACATGCTAATACATTAAAAGCACTTGCTGTGTCAATCATAGAGCCTACTTACTGGAATAATTTGTCTCTGCAGAAGGGTATTTTCCCGGAACTGCTAGAGCAAGCTAGAATTCTTCCTTTGCATAAGGGAGGTTCTCGAGCTGATCCTGCAAAGTATTGACCAATTTCCGTTCATTTCAAAGGTTTTTTAAAAATCCTTGCAGCAGCAGCTACTCCAGTTTTTGGAGAAAAAAAGGGTTTTTTAATGCTGATCAGTTCATTTTTAGACCAGGATACTCCATCCAAGATGCACTAACGGCTTTGAGTTTATGGATCAGTAAAGTTCTGGATTCTGGCCTTCTACCTGCAGCAGTCCTGATTGATATCAAAAAAGCATTTGATAGTATGTACCACCCTATTCTCCTAGGGAAACTGGAGCACATAGAAATAAGAGGGTTGGTTCAGATCGTACTTGAAGGGCCGCAGGATTTATTTGGGAGGAGATAAAAAAAAATAATTGGTGTTCCCAAGGGGTTAATATTAGGACCAATACTGTTCCTCGTTCATGTACATGATCTGAGTTATGTATTAAACCCAACCTGCACTATTATTCGCTGCTGTAAGTTAAGCCACAACGAAGCTTCTTTTCAGCCTGTAGATGAGAATGATGTAAATACCCGATCATCATCAAACCTGCAAATACCCAACTCCCCGACTGTATGATCGGAATTTGGTCCGAATATAACTTGTGCAAGGTTATCAAACCTGTTCACAGAAAAATTCAGAATTGGGAATTCCCTCACGTCATTTAAAACAAGGGTAAAAAATCATTTATTAGCATTGGAAAAGACTAGTTAAATGATCGTTAAAAAGGATTTTTATATACAGTATTAAATAAAAATAGAAATAAATAAAGTAATTTTTCAAACAGTTCGTGGTAACAAACTGTAGTAAGGAGCGACCCGGCTCAATAGTAACCAAAACTCTAAAAAATAGAATTTTGGTACCAATAGCTACATCAAAAGAATTGCATTTTAATGCTGATTTTAAATATATAAGTTTCATCAAGTTTAGTCTTACCCATCAAAAGTTGCGAGCCTGAGAAAATTTGTGTTATTTTAGAAAATAGGGGGAAACACCCCCTAAAAGTCATAGAATCTTAACGAAAATCAGACCATCAGATTCAGCGTATCAGAGAACCCTACTGTAGAAGTTTCAAGCTCCTATCAACAAAAATGTGGAATTTTACATTTTTTTGCCAGAAGGCAGATCACGGATGCGTGTTTATTTGTTTTTTTTTCCAGGGGTGATCGTATCGACCCAGTTGTCCTAGAATGTTGCGAGAGGGCTCATTCTAACGGAAATGAAAAGTTCTAGTGCCCTTTTTAAGTGACCAAAAAAATTGGAGGGCACCTAGTCCCCCTCCCACGCTAATTATTTTCCCAAAGTCAACGGATCAAAATTCTGAGATAGCCATTTTATTTAACGTATTCAAAAAACCTTATAACTATGTCTTTGGGACGACTTACTCCCCCACAGTCCCCGTGGGAGGGGTTACAAGTTCAAAACTTTGACCAGTGGTTACATATAGTAATAGTTATTGGGAAGTGTACAGGCATTTTCAGGAGGATATTTTGGTTGGAAGCAGGGGTTGAGAAGAGGGGGATATGCTGGGGGAACTTTCCATCGAGTAATTTGTCATAGGGGAAGAAAATTTCCATGAAGGGAGCGCAGGATTTACTAGCATTACTTAAAAAAACAATGAAAAAATAAATATGAATTTTTTTTTCAGCTGGAAGTAAGCAGCAGCATTAAAACTTAAAACGAACAGAAATTATTACCCATATGAGGGGCTCACCTCCTCCTAATACCTCGCTCTTTACGCTAAAGTATTTTTAGTAATTTCAACTATTTATTCTGTGGCTTTTGTGATTCAGGGGTCATTCCTAATGAATTGGGACAACATTTAAGCTTTAGTGTAAAGAGCGAGGTACTGACGAGGGGGCGAACCCCCTCATATATGTAATAAAACATGAGAATACAAAAGTTCTTTACGTAAGCTAATTTATAAGTTACGTATATCTTTTACTATATCTTTTACGAATCTTTACGAAAGATTCGTAAAGAATTAAAAGTTCTAGTTGACTTTTTAATTAACCGAAAATCAGTGGGCAACTAGGCTTCCTCTCCCACTTTTTTTCTCAAAATCATTCGATCAAAACTATGAGAAAGCCATCTAGCCAAAAAAAAAAATAAATAAATATACAAATTTCGTTTTAATTATTCCTCTGCGGAGAGCCAAAATCAAAACATGCATTGATTCAAAAACGTTCAGAAATTAAATAAAAAAAACAAGTTTTTTAAATGAAAGTAAGGAGCGACATTAATACTTAAAACGAACAGAAATTACACCGTATATGAAAGGGGATTTTCCTTCTCAACGCCCCGCTTTTTACGCTAAAATATTTTACTGTTTCAAAATGTAGAGTTAAGAGAAAGAGTCAAACTTTAGCGTAAAGAGCGGGGCGTTGAGAAGGAAAAGCCCCTTTCATATACGGAGTAATTTCTGTTCGTTTTAAGTTTTAATGTCGCTCCTTACTTTCATTTAAAAAACTTGTTTTTTTTTATTTAATTTTGGTATAAGGATGAGGTGATTTCTCTTGGGGCAAAGGGCAGGAGGATAATTGGTACCTTTGTTGGATAAATGAGAGGTAAGGTTGTTTCTGAGAGTAGGAGCAGTGACGACGCTAAGTATTATTTTTAAAAGGTAGCGATTGAGGATTTTGACGTCCAGGAATGGACTAAGTTTTGTTGTTATGTGTAATTTACTTTGAATTGATTAAAAACCCATGGACTTGATTGAATATACGTAAGTTTTTCTGTTCGTTTCAAGTTTTAATGTTGCTCCTTACTTTCAGTTGAAAAAAAAGATTTTTTTTTAATTTAATATCTGATCATTTTGAAATATTGCTGGGAAATCAGGCAATATTGCCATGCCCCCATGAAAAATTCCTCCATTGCCAAATCATCCCACGTAACCTCCGGGGACTGCGGGGGGCTAAGTCATTCTCAAAGACAGAGTTATTAGATTTTTCGACTATGCTGAACAACATGGTTGTATCAAAGTTTGGTTAGGGCACTTTGGGAAAAAATGAGCGTGGTAGGGTACTTGTTGCCCTCCAATTTTTTTGGTCACTAACAAAGGACGCTAGAACTTTTATTTTCCGTTCGCCTGAGCCCTCTGGCGATATTCTAAGACCATTGGGTCGATACTAATAAATAAAAGAAAGCTAAGAAATTGAAACCTCTATGATGGGGTTCCTTGATACGCTGAATCTGTTGCTTTGATTTTCATTAAGATTCTATGAATTTTAGGGGGGAATTTCCTTCTTTTTTGAAAATAAGGCAAATACTCTCAAACTTGTAACTTTTGATGGGTAAGACTAAAGTTTATGGAACTTATGTAATTGAAATCAGCCAAAAAAAATCCAATTATTTTTATGTATCTATTAATATCTAGATTCCGTTCTTTAGAGTTCTTAAATATATATATATATATATATATATATATATATATATATATATATATATATATATATATATATATATATATATATGAAAAGAGAAATCACCAATGCAACAGCACAAACACATAAAAAAAAAAAGAGATAGAAGGAGAAAAGGAAGACTGTTTTCCTAAATTAGTGATTAATATAGACTAGCACTTGAATGAGGCCTTAACCCTACTCATCCATACAATCACATAGGTAAAATAGCATAGCCATACACAATCAACCATAAAGAATAATCCATGAACAGGCAGTCATGTCGTCAATATATATATATATATATATATATATATATATATATATATATATATATATATATATATATATATATATATATATATATATATATATATATATATATATATATATATATATATATATATATGCATATTCCTTATATAGACTCCTTATATAGATTTTTCCCGATCAAGACTTATCAGAATCTTCATCTAACTGTTAAAATCCTATTTTACCCCTCACTAATTTTGATTTTACGAAGTCAGTAGGATATGAGCTCTTGATAGGGCCGGTCGATAGTCTGTATTTAATTAGCACCAGCTGAGTTTGCACCTTCAATGACACTATTCTCTGAGAAGAGACTTTGCAGTTAAGGTGGAGAAAAAGAAATTGCCCTTAAAAACCATAGGAGTATTTTTATGGAAAGATTTTTCAAATAACTTCTGTTTTTTGTTTAACTAAGTTTTTTTAATGGCCTATAGAATTAAAAATTTAAGAGCTTTTAACAGTCTTCAGCTTAGAAATTAAAATATCTTATTTTAATTTATTAGTTCTAATTATTGTCTTTCGATTGTTTTACATGTCCCTTGAAACTTTTAATTTTCTATCTTACAAAAAAGTGTGTTTCCACCTCTAAGGGAAGGGGGAGGTCCAGGGTGACACACTTTCCTCATCTTTATCTTGAAACGACGCTACTAGTCGTTGAAGTACACAGGTTTTGCCTATAATGAATGAAATGTTGATATCTCCTTTTAAATACACAGGTCATAAGAATTAAGGTAAAAGGAATATTTTTTTGAAGTTTTATCTGTGTTTTCTGTTTTCCGTTTGAATAAACATACACTATTGAATTAAAGTTATAGCTTCTATAAAAAGCCGGGAGACAGTCCGTTTGCAATTATTCCAAATATTCAACATTCTTGCCAATAATCGGAAAATTTCTTGACAAACCTACCATGCTACAGCACCTACAACAAGAATTGCAATAAAGTTTAGATTTTATAATTAGGGAAGGCAGTATCCAACATTTGTTTATAGTTATTTTGTTCGTTTTAAGCTAAGTTTGCATGCTAAATTCAAGTTTTACTCGTTTTAAGATTTATTTATTCATTCATATTAGTACCTGTTGTATGTTTGTTTGCTTTGATTATTTATTTAATCTTTGTTCGTTTTGGGTTTCATTTATACTTAATACCAAAATATTTTTGTAGGTTTTAATTTTGATTTGCATATGAAACTTAAGCTTTACTTGTTTTAAGGTTTATCTGTTCATTTATATATTTACCTGTTGTATGTTTTTGGTATGATCTTTTATTTAATTTCTGTTTGTTTTGGGTTTCCTTCATTCTTTAATCGTAGTTTCTGTTCGTTTTGAGTCTGAGTTATTGTTGGTTTTTATTTCTTCTGATCTTACGTGTTATATGGTCTTTACTTTTTTTGAAAAACTTCATTTTCGGAAAGTTTTTTTTTTCATTAATTAATAGTAAGAGTGGTAGTACTAGTTTCATGAGTAGTATTAATGTACGGTACTGCCTTTACAAGTAGTTGTACTAGAAGTTGTATTTGAAGCGGTAGTAGTAGTAGTCAATTTAACAGTAATGGTAGCATTAGTAGTAGCGTGCACATGTTGCTTTTGGTCAGATAATCATCTCTTTTTAATATTCTCTGAAAGTTCCAACTTCGTACTCAATTCAATTCTTGAGATGCGCTCTTTTGACCATGTAAATGCACATAGTGTCTTTTGATTTAGTTCAAATTTCCCCTCAGTATTTTAAATGGAGTAGTGAGGTAGTAATAGTAGTAGTGCTAGTATTAGTGATAGTGGTAGATGCACTAGTAGTGATAGCATGCAAATATTGCCTTTCTGATCATCTCCCTTATCATCTGAAAGTTACAAATTAATTTACGCAGTCATTTATGAGTCACAACCTTTTGACGATCCTTCCTCACATAACGTGTTTTGATTCAGTTCAACACTCCCGTCAACACTCTCTGAAAGGCTCACCTTAATGCTTTTTGTCTCTTTGGAAAGTAGACTTCAAACATGCATACTTTTCTCAGTAACATAAACTGTATATTAACAATGAACGAATTGCCTAACTTGCATCCATCGCCCTGAGGAATGGGGAGAGGTTAAACATAAAACATTAACTCCAACACCCAAACAAACATGAAAAACATAGCTACTGAATCTTTTACAATACAGAAAAAAATAACTCTCTTAAAATGTGGATTAGATGTATTTTGTGGAATGATAGGATTGTTCAGTAGGGGCTGGTTACCCTCAACTCACTTTTGACTCTTAAAAAGGGGGCTTGAACTTCCAATCAAATGAGCCCTCTCTCATCCGAAATTTATGTGACCACCCGTTCCATAAAAAAACTATACATCCTGAGGCAAAACTTACAACTTCTACCCTCGGGCTCTGGGGGGTTGGGTCTACTCTGAAGGCTGTGTTGTATACTCTCTGGACTCCCTTGGAAAAAATGGCTGTATCACAATTTTGATCGTATGCATTTTGGGAAAGAGGATGGTAGGCAGGGGGGTAGATGGTCTCCATCACTTTCGACGCTTAAAAGGGAGCTAGAACTTTGAATTTACAATCAAACGAATATCCTCTAAATTTCACACAATCACCCCTTCTATAAGAACTTTATGCACCCTGGGGCATAATTTACAAACCTTGCCCTTAGAGTCTGGGAGGTTGGGTCAACCCATAGGCCTTGTTATGTTATCTTTAGACTGTTTTTGGACAAATGGCTGTCTTAGAATTTCTATCTAACGCATTTGTGTAAAATACGAAATTAGGGGGTGGGGGGATAGTTGCCCTCCGATCACTTCAACTCTTAAGAGGGGTGCTAGAAAATCCATTTTCTAACTCTATGAGCTCCCTTAGAATTATATAGACCACCGTTTCCATAAAAGCTTTATATACCCCCGAGGCATAAATAAAACCCTTACCCTGAGGGCTGTTGGGGGAGGTTGTAATCCTCAGAGACATAATTACTGATCCTTTCAATTACGTCTAACAAAACGGCAACTTCAAAATTTTTATTGGATACGTTTTTGGAAATAATGGACGTGCCGGGGGGGGGGGGCTCTTCGCCCTCCAGTCACTTTCAACATTTGGAAATGACAGTAAAACTTTCAATTGACAATCGAATGAGCATCTTTCGAAGTTGCTATGATAACTTCCTCCTCACGAAAGCCCTGAGCTAAAAAAAAAGTAAGAAAAAAATAAACTAATAACATTATGCCGAGTAACTAATAATATAATATAATAATATAACTAATAAAATATAATATAATTATATAACTTGTTACAGTATAACAAGCAAACACAGCAAACAGTTACAGCAAATAGTATAATATTATTACTAATAATATTATAATATATAATATAACTAATATAATATAATATAATATAATATAACTAATAATATAATAATGTAATATAACTAATAATATAATAATATGCCGAGTAACTAACTAATAACTAATAATATTATGCCGAGTTTCCCTTTTGAAGTTTACAAGTCAGGATTCAGTCAGCAATTGTACATAGGTAAATAATTGAATGAAATATCATCAGTCGAATTCGTTTTGGAAAACAATTCTAAATTATTCGTATCACTCTTCTGGGAGTTTTGAAAGAAATAGCATGATTATGATGCTTCTATGATAGTTCCATCAATCAAGTTCGTTAATGTATATTTCATGGCTAACATTTTTTGGGGAAACTGAATAATGAGTTCTAGTAATTAATTTTCTTCTAGGCGACAGGATCTCGTCTTGGTACAATTTCACAAGTGGCAGTGACACTCACTATGGCACTAATTTTAAGTGTATACTTCGATTATCGATTGGGTTTGGTCACAGCTTGCTTTGTACCAATATTGCTAGTGGCTATGTTTCTTCAAGCAAAGATCATTATGGGGCAAAGTGCTGTTGAACGAAAAGCTGTTGGAAAATCTGCTAAGGTGAATTGTTTTCGACAGTTTTTCTTTTGTGAGTGAAAACTAGAAAAAGAGTAAGATCAAACATCAGTGAAATAGAAAAAATCATTAATAAGTGTTTAAAACTTGCTGTTTTTTCAAATTTCTCGTCTTTTGGTTACAGTTATTTAATAGCTCACAAAGCGATCTCTCCGCATCCTGATCTCTTCTAGGTTTATATTTTCATGTACGGACCATTCACCAGTTATTTCAATTCAAAATTATGTATTTGTTACTTCCTATTAAATAATGATATCAAGAATGAAAAAGCAAAACTAAATTAACAATTTGATATTTTTATTCCGAAAACACTTTCATTTCAAGAACTAAAATATACCACCATCAACATACAAATACTAGCCCATGTAGTATGAATGTATGCCCAAACACATGCGATAGTAATGTCGCATGTAAATAATACTAGTTTACAATAGACAACGATTAGCTCATAGAATTATGTCTACGATAAATCTTGTAACGACGAGGAGATATCAAGTATGAATACCGATAAAAAGTTCCACCTGCTTAATAGACTGCTTAGTTTAAAACCTATCCTAAATATGACTGAAATTGTAGAGTATTTAAAACTAACTCCTGCTTCAATTACTATGGTCACCAATATCCTAATGTTGGTTCCATTAATTCCACTTAGTTTGTTACTCTACGTGGTCCTTGAAAATGCAATCTGCAAAGGCGCCAACGGAGAGGGGTGGTGGGGCCTGTTACTCCTTAGATTTTGAAAAATAAAAAGTTTCAACTATCTTTCCTCCCCAAAAGGTATGTTTCCAGATTTGGAAAGGGGGTTCTAGGATGGCAGACTTCCATCTTATTTAACCATATCCTCAATTGGCCCTATTAATGAGTACACAACGTACACGACGTTTTTGTCATTAATGAAGGAAATATTGATTTCTCCCTTTAAACACACTGATCACAAGAACAAAGGAAAAAGGAATATTTGTCTGAAATCTAACTGTATTTTCTGCTCTCCATTTCATTAAGAATAAGAATAAAATCATGTATTAGAGGTATAGATGCTATAAAAAGCCGGGGGCAGTCCCCTTCTAATGACATCAAATATTCAATTATAATACTAATATCCAGACAATTTTTTGCCAAAGCTACACTTGCTAAAAGGATTTTCTTTCATTATTGTCATTTCATTTTCAGTATAAGTTCCTGGTTATTTTCTGCTATGATTTATCTGCAAATCTCAGTAATAATTTTAGAATGTACCTAGAAACAATTTTTTTTTGTATTTATATCATATTTGATCCTAAAATTTAGCGATGAGTTACAGGAGGCTTTTAAAGTCTACTTTACTGTAAAGATAAAGAAGGAAAAAATGGTAAGATATATTTTAATTGTAACCGATGCCCTCTGTAACACGAATTTTAATAAACTGTCTCGTTTTATTTTTGCAGTGGCAAACCTAGTATTTTCAATACAAGAGTCATCACACTTTCTATCATTACTAGTAGCACTTCTGAGTTGCACCAAGCAGCCATTGCAGTTGCAAGTAGTTGCAGTTGCAACACTAGAAAGCTTCCTCTGATTCCAGATATGTTAAATTTATTAAGTTTAATGTTACCCACGAAAAGCTAAGAGCCTGAGAATATTTACATGATTTTCGAAAAAAAGTTTAAACAATCTCATACTAGCTTATCATAGTCCTTGAAAATACAATGCATGTGCAAAGGCGCCAACGGGGAGGGGTATGGGAGTCATTTCTCGATAGATTTTGAAAAATATCTTTTTGGTATTTTTATAAAAAACGAAATATAAAAAAGGCTCTCCTTTCCTTGACTTTGAAAAAAAACCATTATTTTGCATCTTCATTCTGTTCTATCCTCCCTATGTATGCTTAAATTGACACCACTCTGTATCTTATAAAGATGTTTTATAGGGCAAAAGACGAACAGTCATTTTCAAGGTTAGCTTTAAAAGGATACATAAATTTTTTTCTGATGAGTGGTTAAAAAAAAGCCTCCTTATAAATATTGAGATTTGTCACTTAACGTCTCAGATGTCGAGCCGCTCAGCCAAGTAGTTTGAAACCCCTAGGAAAGGGGTTTGACTCCTAGTCTCACAGGTTATTTTGTTTGGAACGGGGTCAGTATGTGACCGGCTAAGGTTAGCCAGAGTCGACCCAGCTGTAAACCCAGACCCAGAGTCGACCCAGCGGTGCCTACAGATGCCTAGAAAAAAACACGCGAAGCGTCGCAGAATCTATCCCTAACAACGAATAACTCTCCTTGTCGAAGGCAAAACATTCGGAAATCGGTACCAGCACTACGCAGACCATTGTTCAGTGTGCAAAAAGGGGTTTCAACTGTTCACAGCTTATTTATAAGCCATTACGATAATAATTTGGATTTGCGAAAAGAAACTAAGAGAGTGCTTTGAAGAATTACAAGAAAAGCTAAGACCCCTTTCCACTATTGATTCTTAGTCTCGTCTGGCTTGGATAAAGATTAATTAAAAAAAAAAATAAGTTTTTTAAAATAAAGTAAGGAGCGACATTAAAACTTAAAACGAACAGAAATTACTCCGTATATGAAAGGGGCTTTTCCTCTTCAACGCCCCGCTCTTTACGCTAAAGTTTGACTCTTTCTCTTAACTCTTTATTTTTGGCTGAATGTGATTATAAGTTCGGGTTTTTATTTGATAGTTATTTCATCATAAATACCTTTCTCCTACCTTTCTCTTAACTCTTTATTTTTGGCTGAATGTGATTATAAGTTCGGGCTTTTATTATATAGTTATTTCATCCTAAATAGAAATGCTGCTTATCAGATTATCATTAGGAATAATATTTTTCATATGTTATCTTGCAAATAATTCTCTTCAGTACGTTATTAAGCTCTTTTACCTACAGATAGCGATGGAAGGCATTTCGAATATCCGAACGATTGCTAGCTTATCTCTGGAAAAAGTATATGTAGAGCAATATATCGAAGCTTTGAGAAAGTCTCACGAAAAAACGATTCGACACTCTCATGTTCGAGGAGTGGTTTTTGGATTTTCCCAAGCAATATCAAGTTGGGCATATGCGGTATGCATGTATTATGGTGGCTATTTAGTTTCCCAGAATGAGATGACATTTGAAAATGTTTTTAAGTAAGTACCCTCTTCTTCACGAATTGATAAGTACAGTTCAATCTGCCTGGGTTAGATATTAAATGAATACAATTTTTAATTTAAGTGTTTGACAGGGAATAAGAAATTTCAATATTACAGGGGTTAGTTACTTAAAGTGGCCCGGGTAAAAAAAAATATTTTAATTTTTAATTTTTTTACTTTAATAAATATTTATAATGTATATCAAACTGACAATCTAGAGTCATTTTTTTTCAGTAAAGTATAAAATTATGTTCTGGCCTTGAGAAGGCATGGGGCTGTCAGGTCTACTCGTGATAATTTTGATCGTTTGAGTTTGACTTGGTTATTTATTGTAATTAATTAAAAGAAAACCTTCCGAAAAAGAAGTTTTTCAAAGAAAAGTAAAGGCCATATTAAAATTAAGATTAGCAGAAACAAATACCTGGTAAAATTCTAACTCAAAAGAACCAGAAATTACTGTTAAACAAATTACTATTAAAGAAATTACTATTGGCGCTTTACTGAAAACGAATTGTATTACAAATATTTTCTTTTGTGCTTAATATTGAAAATAAACATTAAAATTACAGTAAAATTTTGAACCCATGAGCTTTCAGCAATTAATATCATTGTGCATCAAATATTCGGTTTATGCCCCCTTCCTTAACTGTAAACACCTAAAGCCTATTGCGCCATTGGCACTTCACTGAGAATGAATCATATTACAAATATTTTCTTTTCCAGTTATTACAACATTGAAAATGAAAATAAAAATTACAGTGTAATAAAATCTTGAACTGATGATCTTTCGAAGTTATAATCATTATATATCAAATAGTATATCAAATATGTATATCAAATAATAATTTGATTTTATTTGTGGTTTTCAAGTCTTTTCAAGACACATTTCAATAAAGCACCGATGATGCAATAGGTTTTAGACTTTTGTAAGCAGAGAAGGGGGCGATATCCGAACTCTTGTTTGTAGTGATTTTTGTTCGTATCAAGCTTGATTTGCATATTCAATTGAAATTTCATTCGTTTTAAGATCTGTTTATTCATTTATATTATTATCTACTGTATTTGTATTTTCATTGATTGTTTGTTTTATTTCCGTTCGTTTTGGGTTTCATTTATACCTCAATATCAAAATATTTTTTGTCGTTTCAAGTTTGATTTGCATGTACAATTTAATCATTACTCGCTTCAAGATTTACTTATTTGCTTATATTAGTACTTGTTGCATGTTTTTTGCTAATATTGTTGATTTAATTTTTGGTCGTTTTAGACTTCATTTGTTGTTTAATAGTAATTCCTTGTCATATTAAGTTTGAACTTTAATAGATATTTGTTTCTCCCGGTCTTAAGTTTAATGTGGTCTTTATCGCTTTTAAATCCTCTTTTCCGGAAAGTTTTTTAATTAATGTTTGTTTTTTTTTTATTGTAAAAAGGTTCAAATTTTTTAAAAATTCTACATTTCAAAAAAAATTCAACAGGAAACTTCGTCAGTTTAACAGCAAACTAGTATCAATGTAACAACATTAAAATAAGAAAAATAACAAAGTAAAGAAAAAATCAAAGTAAACAAGGTATCAATGTAACAATAAGCAACTTGTACAATTTATTGCCCGTTCACCATAAATCAAAGTTGCGACGTAAATCACTAAACCCAAGCATCAAAGCAACAATAAGCAAGTTCCGTAACTCAGAGCCATTTCCTAGGGGCTGGGAGGTGCTTCAACCCCAGATACATAGTTAGTCGGCCCTTGAACTATTTTGAGCAAAATGGCCATCTCAAAATGGACCGGATGCCCTTTAGGAGAGTGGGGCCTTGGCTAGTTGCCCATTAATCACTTTTGACTCTTAAAAAAGACATGAAAGTTGCAATTTCCGGTCGAATGTTAACATAACCACCCATTCCACAAAAACCTTTTACCCTAATAACATGCGACTTACCTAATTTGCAATCCTTACCCCGGGGACTATGAAGGATTTCTCAACCCCTATGTTATAGTAATTTGAATTTTGGACTATTCTATGGCTATATAAAAATTTGATAAGATGCATTTGGAGAAAAGGCACAAGGGGGGGGGGATTTGTTACTTTTTGATCCATTTTGATTTTTAAATGGGACATAATAAACTTCTAAATCCGGTTGAATGAACTTCTTTCAAAGTTTATACGACCACGCCTTCCATAGAAGCTTTATATGTTAACGATGGGCTGCTAGTATAGCTTGAGAAAACCCAATAAGCATTTCCTCTCTGTCTGGCGCGCTAAGTACGTTTTCTCGATCAAAGCATGCACCAACGGGACACTGGTCAGTTCCAGAACATTGGATGATGAATTCCATGTAGTGCCTGGTTGCTGTCTTCTGTACTATATGACTATATGTACTATATTACTATATGGCTCATGTATGACATACTTCTCACTTTCTGTCTCATTCTGATCGGACTACACCATTTCACAGACTGCACAGTTATCCTACCCTGCTTGTGGAAGCCGAAGTGCAACTCCTTGACGACGTTTTAAGGTTCCCCATCATTCCCCTTCAACCCCTTCATTTTTTTAATTTTTCTGCAGTAGGCCTATTTGGTGCACAGCCTGAATAGGTTCGACTTGTTTTTGAAGTTTAAGGCAGATAATTCTTGGCAGTAATGAGATTATAAAATATGTGTCTATTAGGCGCTCGGATTTTATTACTGAGCCCCCAATAGTAATAAAAGCTCCCTTCTCTTCATTTGTCTGAAAAGGTTTTGAAAACTTACACCTTGAATTTTCTAAAGACACTATTTAGCCTGATTTTAATTGCTTTAGTTTTATCTCCACCTTTCCTCATTTCTTTTCTTAAGTCTCTCAAGATTTTCTTTCTCTTGTTCAAATTTGCACACTTTTTGTAAGTGAAAAACTATCCTCACTATCTGAAGCTGATTCAGATACCTGATCTAGACAAGCAGCTTCTTCCTCGTCTGTGGCTTTCTCTCTTAATGTTTTTGAACCAGTTGTATCTGCTTCCTTACTGTCTGAATCAAAGGCTTCATAGTGGGCACCTTCGCCATTCGAAACACTAGCTTCGGGTAAACTTTCAGAGTCCTTTTCTTCCAGCTGAGGTGCCTCAGCTTCAATATCTTCTCTGGGAATATAGTCAGATTCTGATGAACTGTGGCTCATATCCACAGAGACTTTACACACTACTTATCAAACAATGTGTTAATTAACGTTATACATTCTGTAAGAACAATAACTATCTCATTTAGAATGTTGCTTATGTTACTTCACTGCTAACGATTCTGTTCTTCCGGAGACAATATATGTCGTGAAGAAGACGGTATGGGATACGTGGTTTCCGTTTGACTTTCCTCTATGGTACTCCGAGATGCGGCGTTTCCACCGTGTCCATATCTTGCAATTTATGAGTTGGAGGGAATCGAGACACAGACCATTCGACGCAAAAAATTTCGGCGAGTAGTACTGTGTTAAAGTGTGAAAATCACAAATTTGAGCAGATACGTGGTTTTTCCTTGAACCACCTAGTTTATACTTAAATGCCTCAATATTCGTATTAATGAACAGATCCATTTCAGGATTTTAACAGTATTCTCTGTATTTGACCTCTGACAATCAGCGAGAACACTACCATTAGAATAACTAGTGAAGTTCATCAACGGGTCTGATAATTCTGCTTCGATTCGATTAAGTTTACCTCTGCCTTTCTTTTCCATAATAATGGAATAAATATAAGACTATTCATCAACCTTTATATGCACTTGTTTCTTACGCACGCTAGTTCACATCTTACAATTTATATACGTTTTTAAAATGGCACAGCTAACACTTAAATCAAGAACTTTTTCAAAAACAGAAATCACTGTACAAAAATTATAGGATGCAAGAAACTCCATCACATCAAATTACCCACTACTACAACTTCCTACTACTTCCTTGTGTACATCCTCCCAGGAAGTTTTCATTTCTTTCAAATCTTTCTCTATGACACCTTTCTATCCCAACCACGGGACCTACTTTCTGTTTTACCCTAGACGGTTTGCCGAAAATCTTTGGCAATCTATCATCGTTAATCCGCAGAACCTAGCCAGCTCATCCTTTCTCTTATTATTGCCTTAGAAAGCAGGACTGGACCACACTTTTCATACAGCCTTCTTCTTGAAATACGATCAATCAGCCGGGTACCCAGAACAGTCCGTATGTAATTTTTCTGGTAAACATCTATTAAATCTTCATGGCTTTTTGGAGCGCCCATGCTTCAAAGCCTTATTTTACAACCATCATCACTTTGGCTTCCAATATTCTTATCTTGGTTTAAACACTTATCTTCCTATTTTTCCAAGCTTTCTTTAACTGTTAAAAAAAACACCTTGAGCCTTGGCTATTCTACTTTTAGCATTTTTTCTGCTCCCAAGGGGCTTTACTAATAATACTACCAAGGTAGGCGATGTCGTCCACCTGATCAGTGTTTTCGTTACCCAACGTAACCTTTTCATTTTCACTTATTCCTAGCCTCAGTGACTTATTTTCTTAACATATTCTTATCCAATTATCGATTTGAACATTATAGAATTATGAACATTAAAGAGCATCCATTTTTTTTCTAGGTTAAATTCAGTCAAGCAAGTCCACTCATTGACTGCTAGATTTTTAGAAAGTTTTAACTCTTCTATATTAACTGTCTGTTCTAAGGTAAACAAATTGTTTTATAGTGTCAAAATTACGTATCTAATTTTCATTGTTTTTGTAGCCCTCGTAAATTTTGGTTTGTATTTTTTAAACTGTATTTGACATTCATGCATATATGTTTCTGTTCACCTATTGTTAGGAACTGGTAATTTATTTCCTAAAATACGGCGGTGGGCCAAATAAGTTTGGGATCGGATGGTTTAAACTGCCAAATAAACAAGAAATATCTTTTAGAACAAGTGAATCTTTGATTTTTGGCACTTTGCTGGTAGGCCAAGCTGTTGCTCTTACACCGAACTACAACAAAGCAAAGGTGGCTGCCGTAAAAATATTCAACCTACTTGACAGAACTCCTAAAATAGATATTTCAACCAGAGCTGGTGAAAACTTGGTAAGATCTAGCTCCCTTTTTCTTTATCTTTAATACTATTTTTCCTTTCTTTTCTTACTTTTATAAAATATTAAAGACATGATCGACGGAAAAACAATTTTATTATTATTATCATTTAAATGCTAGATGCGGTTTTTTTTCACTTAAGTGGGATTGAAGTTTAGGGGAGTTTTAAATTACTTAAAAGTTGTTTTTTTTTATATGTTCTTAGGTGTGTACACCCAGGGATACAGCTTGGATTTTGAGTTGTGAAGGGATTTAAAGAATAATCCGACAAAATCGTCCGGTGTCCCGACAAATGCTCATACACGAGCTAAATTGTGCTAAAACAATAAGATTAATTCCAATGTGTTGGTTCCTTGAAACTTTCGAGTGATACCCGACCTCTTCTTCCCCTTAGTTGTGCTCTTGTTGAAAATTTTCCGAGGTTTACTGTGCTCTTCCTCCAATATATTTTGAGGTTTTCTTACTTCTAGAAAAGTCCGTAAAGAAAGTAGAAAAATCTTAAGTTTGAATAGAACCAAAATATTTTGTTATGGAAGTAAAACTAGAATTACTTTTATTTACAACTATTCATTCCGCTCGTTTTTAAATTTTTTGTTCGTCTCTAGATTCTTAAACCTTGCTAAGCGCGAATCCACACACCAATGTAAAGACTCGCGAGAGTATACATCTTGATTCAGATATAATCAAACAATTTCATGAAAAAAAAAGTAGGAAAAATAATCCTCTGAAATATTTTGTTTAAATAGAAAAAATTTCAAATTTCAAGCACCGCCGCAAAGAGTACTTCAGATTAATGGTTGCTTAGACAAAAGCAGGGTAATTATAACTGCTAAACAACTGGTTTTGCCTTAGGAAGAGAAACGATTACTGCGCAGATTTTAAATCAATATCTATCAGATGAGTAATGAATCTGAAAAATAATTTTTTTTTCAAGATTTTTTTTTTTCAATTTTTTTTTTTCAAAAATCAATTTTTCAAGAAAAATCTGATTTCTAGATAAGAAATAATCAGTACTTTGAACGTACAGTCGTGGCTTGTAAAATTGTAGACACTGTTTTGAAGCAACCTATTCCAATTAATTAGTGTGAAATGAAATTAGAATAATCGACTCGAATTAACTAAAAACCGCTGAATATACGTGATTTTAAAATCAGATTTAACAAAACAGATAGGACATAGAAAAAGATAAAAGCACCTGCACAGAGGGAAGCGTATGGCTTTCAAATATTTGAAATTATTCCTCTTTTTTGTCAATGTTTTGCGACGCCTACCCCCCCCCCCCCGTCACCTCCTCAAAGTGCATATCTCTGTTCGCTAAATATTCGGTTTGTGTTTGTTTAAATGAAAACCCATCATGAGAGAAAGATTGTAGTTTTAACGGTCTCTTTGTTTATTTTGTGTTTTGGATGTTTTCGTATAGATATGGTCAAATATTTATTTTCTATGTTATGCTATGCAAGTACATTTGATATTTAATTAAATTTCTCTGATAGTAAAAGGTTGAATAAGATGTTTGTTAAATCGCACCTCCTCTCATCAGGACTACCTTCTTTACTTTAAAAGACTGTTTTTGTGTACCACGTAGACTCACAAACAAATGAATTAAAATACACCGTCGTATGAAAATATCCATTTTAACAGTTTTTAAGTTTTAACAAAATAACTTATCTTGACCCAAAATCTGTCTAGTTATATCCCCTTTTTCCAGCTTATCTTTTTCATTCATATAGTTAATTCTCACAAATACAGGGCGTAAATTTGCATCTTCATAAAATAATGCACTAAAAACTTAGATATTTCTTATGTATATTCTTTATTATTTTGTTTTTGTTTCGTCGTTTTCTCAAAAGCCTCTCTAAATGCCCAGTGGTTAAATCTAATTTTAGAAAACCAAACATACTGTTTTTCATTTTTGTTTATTATGTCTGAATCGCTTGGGTCCAATTTCTCTTTTTTGCTTAATCATGAGTGTTCTATTGTGCATTTTCTCTTACAGGAAGAAATTGAAGGACACGTTGATTATGCCAATATAAAATTTTCCTACCCAACACGGCCTCAAGTCCAAGTTTTAAAAGATTTGAACTTGAATATCAATCAAGGGCAAAATGTTGCTTTAGTTGGTCACTCAGGCTGTGGAAAATCAACTTGCATGCAATTATTACTCAGATTTTATGATCCAACAGAAGGTGAAGTGGTAAGTTTGTTAACGTCATGTAGCGTTATTGCAGTAACTGCAGTTCAGGTCCAAATTTTAAAACATTTGAACTTGAATATCAATCAAGAGCAAACTCTTGCTTTAGTTGGTCACTCAGGCTGTGGAAAATCAACTTGCATGCATTTATTACTAAGATTTTAGGATCCAACAGAAGGTGAAGTGGTAAGTTCATTAGCGTCGTGTAGCGTTATTCCAGTTACTGCAGTTCAGGTCCAAATTTTAAAAGATTTGAACTTGAATATCCTTCAAGGGCAAACTTTTCCTTTAGTTGGTCACCCAGGCTATGGAAAATCAACATGCATGCAATTATTACTCAGTTTTTAAGATCCAACACAAGGTGAAGTGGTAAGTCTATTAACGTCATTTAGCGTTATTGCATTTATTGCAGTTCATGTCAAAGTTTCAAAAGATTTGAACTTGAATGTCAATCAAAGGCAAACTGTTGCTTTAGTTGGTCACCCGGGCTGTGGAAAATCAACATGCATGCAATTATTTCTTAGATTTTATGATGCAAAAGAAGGTGAATTGGTAAGTTTATTAACGTCATGCAGCGTTATTACAGTTTTCACTAAAATCGGGGCTTTGTTATCCGGACTGGTGCTCCTCAAAATATAAACGTGAAGTAGTAGCTTGCTATTTTTCGATCCCGAAGCCATCTAAAGTCGGAATAGATCTTTACTGATTCCAGCACGCTTGGACATCTGTTGCTATAATAAATGTTACGATAGTAACTCTCTACATATGTATTACGTAAGCCTTAGCAAACATAAATCAAATCATGAAATCAGATCAAACACGTACAAAAATTGATGCTTGAATTGCTCGATCTAGCTCTTGAAAAAATCAAAACATGAAATCAGATCAAACACGTACAAATTTTTGATTGAAATGCTCTATCTGGCTCTTGAAAAAATCAACGTGTTAAATCATATCAAACACGTACAAATTGTTGCTTGAATTACTCGATCTGGCTCTTGAAAAAATCAACGCATTAAATCAGGTCAAACACGTACAAATTTTTGTTTGAATTGCTCGATCTGGCTCTTGAAAAATTCAACGCATTAAATCAGATCAAACACGTACAAATTATTGCTTGAATTCCTCGATCCGGCTCTTGAAAAAATCAAAGTATTAAATTAGATCAAACACGTACAAATTGTTGCCTGAATTGCTCGATCTGGCTCTTGAAAAAATCAACGCATTAAATCAGATCAAACACGTACAAATTTTTGCTTGAATTGCTCGATCTGGCTTTTGAAAAATTCAACGCATTAAATCAGATCAAACACGTACAAATTGTTGCTTGAATTGCTCGATCTGGCTCTTGAAAAAATCAACGCATTAAATCAGATCAAACACGTACAAATTTTTGCTTGAATTGCTTGATCTGGCTTTTGAAAAATTCAACGCATTAAATCAGATCAAACATGTACAAATTTTCGCTTGAATTGCTCGATCTGACTCTTGAAAAATTCAACGCATTAAATCAGATCAAACACGTACAAATTGTTGCTTGAATTGCTCGATCTGGCTCTTGAAAAAATCAAAGCATTAAATCAGATCAAACACGTACAAATTGTTGCTTGAATTGCTCGATCTGGCTCTTGAAAAATTCAACGCATTAAATCAGATCAAACACGTACAAATTTTTGCTTGAATTGCTCGATCTGGCTCTTGAAAAATTCAACGCATTAAATCAGATCAAACACGTACAAATTTTTGCTTGAATTCCTCGATCCGGCTCTTGAAAAAATCAAAGTATTAAATTAGATCAAACACGTACAAATTGTTGCCTGAATTGCTCGATCTGGCTCTTGAAAAATCCAACGCATTAAATCAGATCAAACACGTACAAATTGTTGCTTGAATTGCTCGATCTGGCTCATGAAAAAATCAAAGCATTAAATCAGATCAAACACGTACAAATTGTTGCTTGAATTGCTCGATCTGGCTCTTGAAAAATTCAACGCATTAAATCAGATCAAACACGTACAAATTTTTGCTTGAATTGCTCGATCTGGCTCTTGAAAAATTCAACGCATTAAATCAGATCAAACAGGTACAAATTTTTGCTTGAATTGCTCGATCTGGCTCTTGAAAAAATCAAAGCATTAAATCAGATAAAACACGTACAAATTTTTTCTTGAATTGCCCGATCTGGCTCTTGAAAAACAAAGCATGAAATCAGATCAAACAGGTACAAATTTTTGCTTGAATTGCTCGATCTGGCTCTTGAAAAAATCAGATCAAACACCTAAAAATTGTTGCTTTAATTGGTCGATCTGGCTCTTGAAAATCAACTTGCTGGCAATTATTACTAATATTTCAGGACGCAATGGAAGGTGATGTGGTAAGTTCATTAGCGTCGTTCGCGCTATTGATTGACACTGTAACCGATAGCACATACAGTTTGTTGCATTTCAAGAATCTCTGCTTAAATATCGTGGCATTATAATGAAATCTAATTCTTTAAATTGGTTTATTGGAAGGTTAAACAGCCATATACGCCTTAAAAATAAAAAAACACCTAAAATTTAATATTTACTTAAAAAAGACTTTAGTTTCGTGTACTCTAAGTTTAAAAATAAGGAATATGTGTGAAAAATAAGAAGAAATCGAGCGAAAAACTATATCACGAGTGGCTAAAACAGATCACTTAATACAGGTTATTTCGGTCAAAGCGTAAATTGATTATGCCTTATTTTGATGGCGCAGGAATTTGATGCCCTTTTTGACCAATAGAATAACTATGGTCTGGGAGCGCTAAGTTGAACTTTAAGTTATACTAATACTTATTGCACGTTCGTTTGTGCTTTATGTGATACAAGTCAAGTAAAAAAAAGTGATACTTTTGGAATAGACAATTGACTTTTAAAACTTTTTAATAACACTATTTTTGGTAAATCAGTTGAGCATGAGAGCAAAAGAATAAGATGTAGCCTTGTGATGGGTTTAAGTGAATTATATTTCTTAAGTGAATGATCTTTGGCTTAAGTGAATGATCTTTCACAAAATATCTGAAAACATATCCTTAATTTGTATGAAAAAATGTATTTTCCTTAGAAAATGTTACAGCTAGAGCTGGAATTCTTTTAATTTCAAAAAAATTATGATTTTTGTTTTCTGGGACCACTTAGTAAAATTTTATTCCTCTTCAAATGGAGAAAGACTCATTAGATTGTCTTACATGGATTCGTAGATTAAAATGGCTACATGGAGATTCATCGTTTGTAAAAATACAGACACAAAATTTAGTCTAGGACTTAACTTTCACTAAACTCCACCCTATTATGAATTTTTCAACTGGGATCCTAAAGCATATCCCCATTTATTGAGTGGTCAAAGGAAAAATCAGCTCGAAGAGCTTTAAAGTGAATTACTTACAGACTTTTTCTTTTGCAGAACTGCTGACAGGAGAATCAAAATGTTATTGCATTGTGATCTCAAGTGGAGGGATTAAACACGCAGCAAAGGGGGTTGATAATAAAAATGTTTTTTTATTAACGTTTTCCAATTTTTATTTAGAAGTAAACTTTGTAAGACTGCCTCCATCTGTTTATCATACGTAGAAAAGGCTATAGTAAAACCCAGTAAGTTACATTACGACAATTTGAAAGTTCTCTTTGGCTCTCAATGAGAGAGCTCGTTAAGGGTACAAAGTGGCTATCAGATGTGGATGGAAAGACATTTTTGCGCGATCTCCTGTTGTGAATTTCAAGCTTGTATTTAAAAATCATAAAAATATAGTTGATAAAAAATATTATGTTATCTATTTATGAAATATTGCCCTTTATAATACTTAAAAAGACTTTTGAAAACTGAAGGACGTTAAAAGAGTTTTAAATGAATGGTTAATATAATTTACCGAAAATTGTGGGATCATTAATGTATTTATTTCTGCTATAATACTACAAAGAATGTTTAACTTCTCAAATTGCAGCATTCAGGGGGAAAAGGGGGTGGGGGTACCCATTTGGACCCCTCCCTCTACAAAAAAAATGTCAGACTCGTACAAAAGTATGCATGGATGACACAAGCAGTTCTATTTTGTTGCTTTATGGCGCATACAGATGGTAGAGCTTAAAAAGCGCGTAGATATAAGCTATAGCTTTTAAATCAGCCTTTGAATAGCTTTCTACGATGGTGTGGTAGCCTGCTAGTCCTGCTAATGTTACAGTAAACTGCTGATGAACAGATGATTTATGAAAATTACTAGGGAGGTTGAGACGGATACATGTGGAAAAGACAATTATAAATAACCAGTGAAGGGTTATGGACCACAAGTATCACAATAGTACCCCTTTTATACTTCCAAGATTTTCCTCTTGAAAAATGGCTCCAAAGTGGCGTCTTTAATGCCGTTTGGCACTTACAGATGATAGAATACATAAAAGGCACGTAGATACGTGTAATAGCATTTAAACGCTATTTAGCATCTCTAAACGATGTTTTAGTAGCCCAATCGCGCCAGTATATCAAATTCAGGCATGGCACTAAAAAATCTATTTTCAGTGCTTTTTGGAACTTGTAGATGATGGAATTTACCGAAAGCAAGTAAATATGAACCATGTCTTTTGAATGATCTATTAAACATCACTCTAAAATATTCCTATATTTGGCTAGTCCCACCACTTGGGAAATGGCACCAGAAATTAGCAAGTTGCTGCCCTAACTACGCCCTCTTTGTAAAGCTAATAGTTTCCTCTAATTACCACCCAATTTTTTGTTTGAATTTTTCCACTGGTGTGGAAATCATGCATAATCACGTTATTAATATCACCAGACTTATTTGTCACCGAAAGTCACTCTAACCCAAAGGCCATTCAAAGACGTCAAGAATTTTACAGAATGCTTCGGTGTCGCACATGTGGCGTGGAAAAAAGTACAAATGCTCGCATAAGACAAGCAATAAGATACGATAAAAGTGCCGTGCAACAATACAGCACTGAATATGAGACAAAAAAGGAAATTGAAATCTTCTTCTTTTTTTATTATATAATGTTGGTACCGGCTGAGTAATTGTTTACAAACCTGATATAACAGTGGTTTCCCAATCATGTCAATTGCCATATATTTGTCACAATTCTGTAAGCAGCATATATGCATTTGGTTATACTTCATAGGATGATAATAGACATCTATTTTTACCCTCCGTATAAACATTAAAATTCACAGAGGATTAAATAAAAGAAGAAGGGAATACATGAAAAAATATGATAGAAGAAGTAATTCCACTTCTGAACACAAACAGTATTAAAATATACGAATACGATTTCAGAAGTGATACCAAACTAAACGAAAGAAAAATTGAGCCAAAAAACCTAAACTGCTTTACTTTCATCATATAAAAAGTGTCCTTAGTCGGTTAGCTTTTAATCTCCCAAAACTTTTATATTATTTCGCGATTTCAGTATAGCGCTAGTCTTCTATAATCCTACAAACAAAGAGAAATATCATTAGTTTGTTTATTTGTGCTAGTTTCATCTCTATGCTATAAAATTTGCTTTTTATTACCCTTTTCAACTTCCCTTTCTACTCCCTCTAGGAAAACGTTGGTTTTAAAAATTAGTTTTAAACAGAAACGCGTATAACGGTTTCTAATTTCAGGGGCTTGGAAAATCAAAGGAAACAGGCAGTAAATTTTCTTTTTTCTAGTACCTCCCACTTCCCAAGGACGCAAAAATGCAAAGTCATATGATAAAAAATTTATTTCAGTTAAAAGTTATCTGTTGTTGCTCTAACCCAGAAAAAAAGTGGCAAGGTTCGGCCCGCCCTTGGAACCCAACAAAAAAAAATTTCAGAACTGAAACCCAATTTATTTGATTTCTTAGATACTGGAATCAGCAAGATGCTATCTCAAATTTAGATGCCTTTGGGCTCTCAAATTAGTGAACAACTACCCTGATTTTAGGCCCCACAGGGCATCAGACCGGGTACTGAAAACAGGTCAAGGATAAGTAATATCGTTAAAAATAATATCAAAAGGTAAGTATCGCAGAGCCACTGTTATCTTACCTTTTTAATAGTAACTGAAAATTGAAAATATTTATTTGAAATAGAAAGACATACCTTTAATACTGCGACTTAGGTGACTGAAAATCTTGAACACTTTGTAGTAATGTGCGTTCAATGCTCGCTGCTGCGTCTTATAACCACAAAAATGTCTGTCATTCATCATTAGTAAACAATTAACGAACTTTTTCGGGTAAAGGGCATTAAAAAAGCACCAAACAAGTTTAAGTCAGAAAAATCAATTTATTATCAAACAATAATAGACTTTAAAGTACAAACGATTGAAGGAAAAAATCCCCACTAAATTGTTGTGCTCATTTTGCATTCCCTCCAACCAATACTTTTCCAGAAAGTTTCAACGAGATAAAAACTTTCTTGGCAGAGAGCACCGTCAGGTCTCCGGTGCAAAACGCCCTGTGATTGTAACAAACATGGGGTGATCAGATGAAACAAGTATTATATAGGATTCTTGTTGTTGTTTTTTTCAGAGAATTGACGGAAAAAGGATCGATGCGATTAATTTGCAAACTTTAAGGTCATTTATTGGTATTGTTAGTCAAGAGCCAATATTATTTAACAGAACTGTGGCAGATAATATAGCATATGGAGACTGCAGCAGGAGTGTGTCAATGGCCGAAATAATAGAATCTGCAAGGAAGGCCAACATTCACAATTTCATTGCTTCCCTTCCTATGGTAAGTCTTTTGAAACTGGATGTATGTTTCCATATTTTTGAAAACATGCGCACAAGAACTTGAAAGAGCAATTCTGACTAGTCGAAAATAATTTTTTCTATTATTATTATTATTATAATAAAGAAGTGATTGATTGCATTGAGCTTATGAGGGGTAAATCATTATTATGACTTGAAAAGGATGTACAGTATTAAAGAAAATGAATGTTCAATTACCCGAAAGCCAATATGCCAAAATGACGAAGTGTTAAACTAAAAACTTATCAAAAATTAGTACGGAAAAAAAACATTTGACCTACATAAATAGAATGGTCCAACCATATATTTAGAACATTAGCCAAAAGTAACATTTTATGTGGGTGAAGGGTGCTAGTGGCTAGAAGGGGAGCATTTATCCTCTGAATTTGGCATAATACCTTTTTTATTAAGAAATAAGAATACCCCCCCCTCTCCATTTAGATTAAAAAAAATGAGGCTTTGGGAATTTTAAATGTACAACCAAAAAAAAAAAATGATATTCCTCTTGCAGTAGATTTTTAAATTACCTTTCGTGTTTCGTCATTCAAAAAGACTCCCTCCCCCCCAGCGTTTTCCTGAATTGGAGTAATCAAATATATTATTTTATATTTATTTAGCAGATAGCCAATACTCAGGCAAGATACCCACGTAGGTAATAACGCTCATTCTGCATACGAATAATCTACATAAGTCACTAGGGCTTCTAAAAGCGAGTCGGCTGATCTTTGGAGTTTAATAATATAAGTCTTCTGGTTTTAAAATAATTAGCTGAATAATGTGGTTTCATTTTTGCAAACCAAATGAAAAATTACGTAGTCTTTGAGCATGGGTCAAAAATAAAATAATTTATCATTTATCAAGAAAAAAAAAGATGAAAAAAGGATAGAAAAAAACCTCGGCTTTTATGAATGGATGGTTCCTATCTTGACAAAAATCCGTCCCTTTACCAAATCTCTATCCTCTAAACCATTCGAATCTTTCATCCTGATAGATCGTGACTTCCTATTTCCAAAATGATCTGGCCATGTCACAACAGGCCCATCTCCTCTTGTTCCCGAGACCCGGATCCAATATTTAACTACCGGAAAAACTCTGTAGGATTATTCACGCTAGAAGCTCTCTTAATTTATTCATTAGCCTCCATCTACCTCTCTCTTCTTAATTGTTTTAACCCTATTATAATCTGACCTTAATTTTGTATGTTCAACTAGCCTGTGCAAATTCAATTCCTCGTCTAATGGATCTGTTTCATTGAGTAGCCCGAAAACTTAATTATCTCTTCCATAATTCTATAAATGCTCTCATAAATTTTATGTATAATCATCAAAACAGCTCGATCCATTCTGCAAGGTTCTGGAAAATTTTAAATCGAATGGCAATCATTCTAAAAGTCATCACTTTCTAGTTCCTTTTTAATCAATTCTTCTTTCTCCTTAGCTATTCAAACTTGTTTATGGATCCTTTCCTGACACGTAGACCAAGGCCGTATCCAGGGGGGGATAGCAAATTTTAACACTCTTTCCACACCCCGAAATGTTTTTTCGACTCGTGAAAACGTAACAGAAATCAATATAACCAAATTCCTTACGTGTTTTTTAGTTTTTTGTATACCCTAACCCCGCCCAGAAAAAAAAAACTTTTGTAGTCTCCCTCTCCACCCTGATAAAAAAATCCTGGTTACCGCCCTGGCGTAGATCGTTCGTTGCCCTTTCAAGCCTCCAAATACTTGCTATCAGCTGAAGATCATTGGCAAGTTGTCAGGTTCGACCATCTCTGGGAACCTGAGGTCACCTACCTAAGGCCAAAGGGATAGACTGCATAAAATATAAGCAACAGAATTCGGTTCAAACCCATTATTACATCTAAAATCACTCATACCAAGTCTTCTCCTAAATTCCTATTGATAATTATTAATCCCTACTCTTTGAAAAATGTATTAAATTCCTTCCCAATCTATTTATTTTAAGAGACCTGTCCCGAATTTCCGAAGCTATATGTGTCTTGAACGGTCTTGGAAAGTACAAATAAAATCAAACTGAATATTTGATTTATAATGGCATTAATTGTTGAAAGATCATCAGTTCAAGATTTTATTTCACTGAAATTTTTATTTTCATCTTCAAGGCTGTAGCAACTGGAAAAGAAAATCTTTGTAATATAATTCATTTCCAGTGAAACACCAATGACGCAGTATCTTTTAAACTTATACAGAAGGGAAGGGGTAGTTTCGAAACTCTTGTTTGTAGTGGCACTATATTTATCGTGAACAGTCTTGGGAATAACTAGTAAAATTTAACTAAATATGTTTACTTTCAATGTTGTAATAAGTTCCAAAGAAATATTTTTCTTTTAATTCGTTTTCAATAAAGCACATAGGTTTTAGACTTTTACAGTGACAGAAGGAGGCAATACCAAAACTCTTGTTTGTAGTGATTTTTGTTCGTTTCAAGCTGGATTCAGTTTAATCTTGGCTCGTTTTAAAATTTATTTGTTCATTTATATTAGTACCCATTGTATGTTTTTTGCTATGATTGTTCATTTAATTTCTGTTCGTTTTGGATTTCGTTTATTCTTAATCAGTGATTTTGTTCGTTTTGAGTTTGGATTTTAATAGTTATTTGTATTTACTGATCTTAAGTTTAATATGGCTTTTACTTTTCTTTGAAAAACTTCTTTTTCCGGAAAGTCTTCTTTTAAATAATTTTTTAATCATTTTTGAGTGCTAAAAGTTTTAAGTTTTTAAAAAATTCCTTATTTCAAAATGAATTTTTTTTTCAACATCATACTTTCATCAATGTAACAAAGCATCAAAGTAAAGAAAGCATCGAAGTAAACAAGGTATCATAGTAAACAAAATGTCAAAGTAACAATAAGGAACTCACATAACTTAAAGCCCTTGCACCATAAGTGGAAGTACGTAAATAGCTATATCCGAGTACAAAGTAACAATAAGCAAATTACAATACTCAGAGCCATTTCTCCTGAGCGGGGGGGGGGGGGAGGGTCGACCCCAGAAGCATAGTTATTTGGTCTTAGAATTATTTTGAACATAATGCCTATCTAAGTTTTTAGACCGGATGCCCTTTGGGAAAGTGGGGCGTCGGCTAGTTGCCCATTGATCACTTTTGACTCTTGAAAAAGAACAGGAAGTTTCAATTTCCGATAGAGTGAACCCTTTCCGAAGTTAAGACGACCACCCCTTCCATGAAAGCTTTATGTTCTAATAATGGGCTCTTACATAAGTTACAATCCTTGCCCTGGGGGGCTGTGGAGGACTTCACAGCCCCTAAGTTAGAGTAATTGGAATTTTGGACTTTTTTGAAGAAAATGGCTATTTAAAAATTTTGATAAGATGCATTTGGGGAATCAGGCATAAGGGGGCTGGCGGCTTGTTACTTTTGGATAACTTTTGATTCTTAAAAAGAGTACAATAAATTTCGATTTCCGATCGAATGAACTTCCTCCAAAGTGCATATGACCATGCCTTCGATAATAGCTTTATATGTTGATGATAGGCTGCTAGGATAACTTACTGCCTTTTCCCCCGGGCCCGGGGGGATCAGACCTGGAACCATAGATATTTGGCATTTCGACGATTTTGAACAAAATGGCTAACTCAAAATTTTGATCAGAAGAATTTATAAAAAAGGGTGTGGGGAAGGTTTGATTACTGCCTTATTACCATTGACTTTTAAAAATGTAGTTAGAAATCTCGATTTATCTTGAATGAGCCTATTCCAAAGTCTATACGATTACCCTTTCGATAAAAACCTAATATATGAATAGATGAACATCAGACAATTTGTATAACTTACAGCCCTTGCCCTGGAGGCAGTGAGATGTTTTGTCGACCCCGAGGCATAAGATATTTTAATTGCTACACCTTTGGACTATTCTGGACATAATAGCAATCTCAAATTTTGATCGGATGCATTTGGGGAAAAGAGGATTTGTGTGTGTGTGGGGGGGGGGGTTGATGCCCTAACATCACTTTTGACTCTTAAAAAAGTAATTAGCACTTTCAATTTTCAATCAAATGACCAGGCTCTGAAGTTTCTACGAACGGCCCTTACATAAAATCTTATATACCTCCGGGGCATAACTTACAATACTTGCCCTTGGGTCCTTGGGGGTTGTGTCAACCCCATGGTTTTTTTTTAAAACCATTTTGAACAAAATGGCTATCTCAAAATTTTGATCGGATACATTTGGGAAAAAAGGGCCTTGGGAAGGGGGGGTAGTTGCCCTCTGATCACTTTTGACTCTTAAAAGGGGTACTAAAAATTCCGACGAATGAACCCCTTCCAGAGTTTATACGACCATCCCTTCCATAAAAACCTTATATGCTCCCGGGGCATAATTTGCATCACTCACCCCCGGGTCCTTGGAGTCTATATCATCCCTGGAGATTTTGTTAAATGATCTTTGGTCTATTCTGAACAAAATAGCTATATACAAACTTTGATCAGATGTATTTGGGGAAGAGAAGGATGGAGGGGGGACTAGTTGCCATCACATCACTTTTGACACCTAAAAAGGGAATTAGAACTTTCAATTTCTAATCGTTTGAGTCCCCCTCGAAGTTTATACGACAACCTCTTCTATAAGAGCCTTATATACACCTGGATAATAAGTTATAACCCTTTATTCGGCATTTGGGGGGGGTATGTTAATCCTGAAGTTTTGTTATTTGATCGTTAGACCATTTCAAACAAACTGAATATCTCAAAATTTTGATTAGATGTATTTAGGGAATAAAGGGTTTGGGAGTGTAGATGCCCTCTGATCGCTTTTTACTCTTAAAAAGGTAACTAGAAAATTCAATTTTCAGTGAAATTAGCCACCTGTTAAGTTTATACTAACATCCCTTCCATAAAAACCTTATATGACCTTGGGGCACAATTTACAACACTTGCCCTTAGGCTGGGGGGGGGGGCTTTGTTATCCCTTGAGTTTTTGTTGTATGATTTTTGGTCTATTTTAACAAAACGTCTATATACAAAATTCGATGGGACGAACTTTGGGAAAAGAAGGTTGGTGGTGGGGGGACCGGCTGCCATCGGATCACTTTTGCACTGAAATAGGGAATTAGAACTTTCAATTTCTAATCATTTGAGTCTCCCCTGAAGTTTATACGACCACCTCTTCCATAAGGATTTTGTATGCCCCTGGGGTATAAGTTACAACCTTCCCTACGGGGTCTGGGGGTATGTTGACTTCGAAGTTTTGTTCCTTGATCGTTGAACACTGGGAACGCTGGGATTGTGGGATTGTCAATTTTCAATCAAATGAGCCCCCTCTGAAGTTTGTACGAGTACCCCTTCCATGAGAACCATACATGACCCCAGGGAATAACTTAAAGTGCCTGACCCTAACCCTGGGGGGCGGGGCTGTGTCGACTCTGGAGTTTTGTTATCTTATCTTTGAACTATTTTTAACAAAATGGCTATCTCAAAATATTTACGTGATGCTTTTGGGAAAAAGAGGCGTGGAAGGGGGACTAGCTGCCCTTCAGTCACTTTTGAATCTTAAAAAAGGTACTAGAACTTTCAATTTTCAATCAAATGAACACCCAAATTTTTTGTGACCCCCCTTCCATATGAAGGGCCTCTGGGGGAGAATAATAATAAAACATTCCAGACTTGCATAGTTCAGCTTGCATAGCTGTGTTGGCCTCTGGCTACTTAGTGCTGCGGTGAGTTGTTAGTAGTAGTATTAGTAGCAGTGATATTTCTACTAGCAAAAACAAATAACAAAATTATATGTTTTCTATATAGAAGCTTGAAACCCCAATAACAGGGTTCTCTGATATGCTGAATCTGATGATGTGGTTTTCATTAAGCAAAAAAAATTTGATTGATTAAAACTTGCTTTTTAAATACTCAATTTATTTTTAAAACTTTTTGAATCCCAAGATTTGAAAAGCTCGACCCTTCGAAAAAGACTAATCTAATACTTACGTATATATCCTAACTATATTTCTTAAGGTATTAGTGCATTGAATACTTTCAGAAAATATGTTTAAGTTTCTTATTATTTTATTTCTAGGGGTATGACACACCACTTGGGGATCGGGGGACTCAGCTCAGTGGAGGACAAAAACAGCGCATAGCGATTGCCCGTGCTCTCATCCGGAATCCCAAAATTCTTCTTTTAGATGAGGCAACATCTGCTCTAGACACTGAAAGTGAGAAAATAGTACAATCCGCTTTAGATCAAGCGAGAGAGGGCCGAACCTGTATAACCATTGCTCACAGACTTTCTACAATTCAAGGAGCTGATTGCATTTATGTATTTGAAGATGGCATCATTAAAGAGAAAGGGAAACATGATGACTTATTAGCCAAAGAGGGAATATACTATGATTTGTATACAACTCAAAGTGGTCAACTACCAACATTGTAGTGCCGCTAGTTTGTATAATGATTTTGTAGGATCTAGTAACTGAAATAAAATATTGGTCCTGGCATTGAAGACTAGGTAGCATTAGCGTTGAACATCTATGTACCATCTTTTTAATGAAAGGTCAAGTATTGTGAATAGTAGAAGAAAACGAAAATCTTATAAATTTTGCAATATTCTCCTATAGAGGCTATCGTCCTGATATCTAGGATCAGCTGTGCAACCAGGTATCGAAACCATGTATTGGAATTTAGTATCGATTTCACATGAATTTTGTTCCAGAATTGATTTACTTCCCAAAAGCTGGATAAAAGTATCGAACCATTTAAAACCCTTGTTTTAACGAGGTGAAGGACTCATTTTTTATAGAAAGTCCACTCTCAACTTAATATTTTCAACTGAAATTAAGCCAAAATGTCCAGAGTCAAGTTGGTAAATCGTAAACCACCCTTTAAAAATTATTAAGGGTCAAATCTTATAAGATATTTGTAAAAAAAGAAAGAAAACTAGAATGCATGTTATATCAATAGTTCGAAAATTCTGTGCAGGGGCATATTCTTCCCATGGTTTTTTTTCTAAATAAGATGCATTTTTTTTTAAATCGCTAAGTTCAATTTTTATAGATTGGTATCTTCAAAAAACTAAATCAAATGGAATATCATGTTCAATATTTTGAATAGAGCAGCAAAGGTGCTTTGTGAGCTTCTTGATTGGTAAACACCCATCACCGCCTTTGCCAGCGCGATCTTGAATCTAGTAATTGAAGTAAATTGTAACAAGGAAGGGGACACCACTTCCTAAAATTTGTGTTAATAACAATTTTCCAGACAAATTTGGCCTAAAGTTTCATTTATATTTACAAGCCAAAATTTTGACAAAAATAGACTACCCAATCTTAATTTAACAAACATAAAGACATCTGCGCAGAGCATATTTAACTCTGGAAAGTTTAACTCTGGAACGTTAAAAGCATTTAAAAACTGATTTTCGGCTTTTACCGAAAGGAATGTAGACTCTTCAGCACAATCGTGATATCTCCCTCCCCTCTCACGTGTATGCATTGGTAATGATTTGAATAGAATATTCTTACTCAGATCCTTCCTATTCTTTACAACTGCCTTAGAACAGAATATATTTTATTTGCTAAAATATCATAAAGCTGGACAAGGAACTTAACTGTTTAACTGTTTTCTTTATTTGACTTTAAAAAAAAAACAAAAAAAAAAAAAAAAACAGTATAATGCCCCAACAGAGAGCAGAGCTTGTAACGCTGGGACAGTACAAAGACAGAAAAAAACATCAACATCTCGTCATGCTAATAATTCCAGAAATTAACACGGCAAAAACAAACAAATTAGAAAAAAACACAAAAGAGAAGTACAAGGATAACTAATCTTAAGTAAACTTAAGAACATGATGTTCGACACACCCTAAACAGGTTTCAATAATTACATAGTACCTAGTTTAAGACAAAATTAATGGTTATCTTATATTCCGCCGTAAAACCTCTCTCACAAACAAAACTGAAGATATTACCTTACATCGTGTAAACGTTACGCAGCTAATGTTGTTCGTAACGTACGCATTGCAAAACAGAATGGAGGTCAAAACTGAATTTAACGCTAAGTAAGTACGTCAGTATGCTACGTTATGTGCGCTGCGTAGTACATTATGCAAATACAATTTGAATTTCTGGATGAATAATTAACAAATTATGAACATAAATTAGTAAACTTTTCCTTGAAAGCCTTTCACGCTTTATCAGAGCTTGAATCTTCATCTTAATTCAACACTGATATTTCTTAATAGCTTGTTAGGATGTTTGATTTCATTTCAAACCGTTATTATATTATTTACATGGAATTTTAATTGGTATTAACCTAGTGTTCAAGGACTTGTTTAAGTTTGGAAGTTTATACTTAACGGCTTCTTATAAAAAACTGCCCACGTAGTGTGAAATTCACTCAAGTAAGAGAGACCATGACAAGGTAAAGTTCAAGAGCATAAAAATTGATAAAAAGTTCATCAATTAAATGATTCAAGGATTCTGATACCAACGAACTATGGTAAAAAATTTCGCACTATATTCAAGTTGCCTCATATTTTCTTCAAATTTTAAATAAATTATGAATTTTGCACCACCTTACAATGAAATTATGCAACATCCGAAGAAAAATACGATACATGGTTCAAATATGTCAAATATTTTTCTTTCAATAAGGAAGACTTAGTTTTGGAATATGAAAATGGATATCGTCACCCTGATCTAAACCATATTTGAACATAGTTCAAATATGTCAAATATATTTCTTTCAATAAGGAAGACTTAGTTTTGGAATATGAAAATGGATATCGTCACCCTGATCTAAACCATACTTGAACAAGGTTCAAATATGTCAAATATTTTTCTTTCAATAAGGAAGACTTAGTTTTGGAATATGAAAATGGATATCGTCACCCTGATCTAAACCATATTTGAACATAGTTCAAATATGTCAAATATATTTCTTTCAATAAGGAAGACTTAGTTTTGGAATATGAAAATGGATATCGTCACCCTGATCTAAACCATACTTGAACAAGGTTCAAATATGTCAAATATTTTTCTTCCAATAAGGAAGACTTAGTTTTGGAATATGAAAATGGATATCGTCACCCTGATCTAAACCATATTTGAACATAGTTCAAATATGTCAAATATATTTCTTTCAATAAGGAAGACTTAGTTTTGGAATATGAAAATGGATATCGTCACCCTGATCTAAACCATACTTGAACAAGGTTCAAATATGTCAAATATTTTTCTTTCAATAAGGAAGACTTAGTTTTGGAATATGAAAATGGATATCGTCACCCTGATCTAAACCATATTTGAACATAGTTCAAATATGTCAAATATTTTTCTTTCAATAAGGAAGACTTAGTTTTGGAATATGAAAATGGATATCGTCACCCTGATCTAAACCATACTTGAACAAGGTTCAAATATGTCAAATATTTTTCTTTCAATAAGGAAGACTTAGTTTTGGAATATGAAAATGGATATCGTCACCCTGATCTAAACCATATTTGAACATAGTTCAAATATGTCAAATATATTTCTTTCAATAAGGAAGACTTAGTTTTGGAATATGAAAATGGATATCGTCACCCTGATCTAAACCATACTTGAACAAGGTTCAAATATGTCAAATATTTTTCTTCCAATAAGGAAGACTTAGTTTTGGAATATGAAAATGGATATCTTCGCCCTGATCTAAACCATATTTCAACATGGTTCAAATATGTCAAATATTTTTCTTTCAATAAGGAAGACTTAGTTTTGGAATATGAAAATGGATATCGTCACCCTGATCTAAACCATATTTAAACATGGTTCAAATATGTCAAATATTTTTCTTTCGATAAGGAAGACTTAGTTTTGGAATATGAAAATGGATATCGTCACCCTGATCTAAACCATACTTGAACAAGGTTCAAATATGTCAAATATTTTTCTTCCAATAAGGAAGACTTAGTTTTGGAATATGAAAATGGATATCTTCGCCCTGATCTAAACCATATTTCAACATGGTTCAAATATGTCAAATATTTTTCTTTCAATAAGGAAGACTTAGTTTTGGAATATGAAAATGGATATCTTCAACCTGATCTAAACCATATTTGAACATGGTTCAAATATGTCAAAGATTTTTCTTTCAATAAGGAAGACTTAGTTTTGGAATATGAAAATGGATATCGTCACCCTGATCTAAACCATATTTGAACATGGTTCAAATATGTCAAATATTTTTCTTTCGATAAGGAAGACTTAGTTTTGGAATATGAAAATGGATATCGTCACCCTGATCTAAACCATATTTGAACATGGTTCAAATATGTCAAATATTTTTTTTTCAATAAGGAAGACTTAGTTTTGGAATATGAAAAAGGATATCGTCAACCTGATCTAAACCATATCTGGACATGGTTCAAATATGTCAAATATTTTTCTTTCAATAAGGAAGACTTAGTTTTGGAATATGAAAATGGATATCGTCACCCTGATCTAAACCATATTTGAACATGGTTCAAATATGTCAAATATATTTCTTTTAATAAGGAAGACTCAGTTTGGGAATATTAAAATGGATATAGTCACCCTGATCTAAACCATATTTGAACATGGTTCAAATATGTCGAATAGTTTTCTTTCAATAAGGAAGACTTAGTTTTGGAATATGAAAATGGATATCGTCACCCTGACCTAAACCAAAGCTTATTAGTGTGAATCGTGATATTTCTCAGATTTGACTTTTAACTGTTTTGCAACAAAATCATACAAGATTCATGATTCAAATATGTGCCTTTCAATCTGGAATACCCACTCTTTGCTCGAAGAAATGTGCCATACACCTACATAGCTTACAAAATATTGCTTAATATGACTTTTCGGCGTGTTTTGCAACGGAACTATACAAGATACAAAGTAAAATACGAGTCATGATTTAAATATGTGCCTTTCAATCAGAAATGTCTAGTCTTGACAGAAAGAAATGAGCTTTCTCTGCCAAAACCTTACAAAACAGTGTTTAATGTGACCTTTTACTGCGTTTCGCAAAAAAAAATTGTACAAGATACGAAGAAAATACGGATCATGGTTCAAACATATGCCTTTTCATCAGGAATGCCTACTTGTGACTCAAAGAAATTAGCTTTTATCTGAATAGCTTATAAATCTTGCTTAATAACCTTTCACTTTGTAACGAAATTACAATTAATAATTTTTTAACAAAATTATGGAATATACGAAGAAAATACAATTCATGATTTAAACATCTGCCTGATCCTAGTCTTGACTTAAAGAGATGAGCCTTCTCCCTCAATAGCTCATAAAATAGTGCTCAATATGACTCTTCACTTTGTTTTGCAATGAAATTATACAAGATCCAAAGGAAAATATGATTCATAATTTGAATATGTCAAATATTTTCTTTTCAATCAGGAAGACTGGGTTTTGACATATGATTAAGTAAAAAAAATAAAAAAAATAAACTGAAAGTAAGGAGCAACATTAAAGCTTAAAACGAACAGAAATAATTATGTATATGAAAGGTACTGTCCCCTCCTCAACGCCCCGCTCTTCACGCTGAAGTTTGACTCTTTCTCGCAACTCTAATTTATAAAACAATAAAAATATTGCTATTATTTATTGGCCAGTATTTAGCAAAATTTGAACTTTAGCGTAAAGAACAAGATGTTGAAGAGGACGTGAACTTCCTCGTATATATATCATGAGGGGGTTCGTCCCTTTGACAAATTTAATTTTAAAAAACAAGTTTTTTTAACTGAAAGTAAGGAGCGACATTAAAACTTAAAATGAACAGAAATTACTTCGTATATGAAAGGGGCTGCTTCCTCATCAACGCCCCGCTCTTTACGCTAAAGTTTGACTCTTTCTCTCAACTCTTCTTTTTAAAACAGTAAAAAACTTTAGCGTAAAGAGCGGGGCATTGATGAGGAAGCAGCCCCTTTCATATACGAAGTAATTTCTGTTCGTTTTAAGCTTTAATGTCGCTCCTTACTTTCAGTTAAAAAAAAACTTGTTTTTTTTTTTATTTAATTTCTGAATGTTTTTGAATCAATGCATGTTTTGATTTTGGCTTTCCGCAGAGGAATAATTAAAACGAAATTTGCATATTTATTTTTTTCGGCTAAATGGCTTTCTAATAGCTTTGACCGAATGACTTTGAGAAAAAAAGAGCGAGGGAGGAAGCCTAGTTGCCCTCCGAATTTTTGGTTACTTAAAAAGGCAACTAGAACTTTTAATTTTTTACGAATGTTTTTATTAGTAAAAGATATACGTAACTTATAAAATAGCTTAAATAACGAACTTTTGTATTCTCATGTTTTTATTACATATATGAGGGGGTTCATCCCCTCGTTAATACCTCGCTCTTTACACTAAAGCTTAAAATTTTACCCAATTCATTAAGAATGACCCTACAAACACAAAAGCCATAGAATAAATAGTTGAAATTCCTAAAAATACTTTAGCGTAAAGAGCGAGGTATTAGGAAGAGGTGAGCCCCTCATATTCATAATAATTTCTTTCGTTTTAAGTTTTAATGCTGCTCCTTACTTCCAGTTGAAAAACTTTTTCATATTTATTTTTTCATTGTTTTTTTTTAAATAATGCTAGAAAATCCTGCGCTCCCCTCATGGAAATTTTCTTCCCTCGTGACAAATTCCTCGATTGAAAGTTCCCCCAACATATCCCGCTCTTCTTAACCCCTTCCCCAACCAAAACATCCCCCTGAAAACGTCAGTGCTTACATATAGTTTCTAACTTGTAGCCCCTCCCACGGGGACTGTGGGGGAGCAAGTCGTCCCCATAGACATAGTTATAAGGTTTTTCGACTACGCTGAATAAAATGGCTATCTCAGAATTTTGATCCGTCGACCCGTTGCCTAGGTGCCCTCCAATTTTTTTGGTCACTTAAAAAGGGCACTAGAACTTTTTCATTTCAGTTAGAATGAGCCCTCTCGCAACATTCTAGGACCACTGGGTCGATACGATCACCCCTGGAAAAAAAAAACAATAAACACGCACCAGTGATCTGCCTTCTGGCAAAAAATACAAAATTCTACATTTTTGTAGATAGAAGCTTGAAACTTCTACAATAGGGTTCTCTGATACGCTGAATCTGATGGTGTGCTTTTCGTTAAGCTTCTAGGACTTCTAGGGGGTGTTTCCCCCTGTTTTCTAAAATAACGCAAATGTTCTCAGGCTCGTAACTTTTGATGGGTAAGACGAAACTTGATGAAACTTATATATTTAAAATCAGCATTAAAATGTGATTCTTTTGATGTAGCTATTGGAATCAAAATTCTATTATTTAAAGTTTTGGTTACTATTGAGCCTGGTCGTGGGTTCGTTACCACGAACTGTTTGATATCTCGCTCTTCACGTTAAACGTTCGCATTTTGTTCCAATTTGTCAAGGATGACCCCTGAATCACCAAGGCCGTTTAATTAGAATAAATAACTCTTTTGAAATTACTAACATACTTTAGCGTCAAGAGCGAGACATTGACGAGGGGATAAAACCCCTTACATAGGTAATAATTTATGTTCTTTATAAATTTTATGTTAATCCTTAATCTCATTTGAGAAAAAAACTTGTTAATCTATTTAATTTTTGATTGTTTCTTAAATAATAATTGAAAATCCTTCATCAAAATTTTCTTCCCTCATCAAAATTCCTATATGGAAAGATCTTTCCACGTAAACCTCTCCTCTGAGCCCCCCCCACCAGAAAAATCCCCTTGAAAACGTCTGAATGCTTCTCAACAACCAATACTATGCTATATGTAAACAGTGGGCAAAGTTCATAACTTGCAGGCCTTCCCCGGGGACTGCGGAGGATTAAGTCGTCCTCAAAGACATAGTTATTGCATATTTTGACTATGCTGAACAAAATGGCTATCTCGAACAACACCAGAATTAATCAAATATTGGTTTTGAGCTTACCTTCAACTTTAAAATATGCTATTTATTAACCTTTTATTAGCATAGCCCACGTATGGAGACTTTGATTCGGCATGCCAAACCTACCACGGGTATTGTGGTCGAAAGTGGGAATTCGCCATCTTACGGGACATGGCTTTGATATTTGGGTAGTTGGTACTATATATCAGTACGGTAAAGTAAACGACAGAATGTACTCAAATGAATACTTTTTTTCTTTTCTTTTATATTTTTAAACCAGATATTACTTTTATGAATGAGATCTTACCTAGACTTTCAAAATTTGTGCTACCTAGTCTTTAATCGAAGTAAAAACAAGTCAATCTTTCTTTCAGTGGTATTTTCTTATAAATTTATAATGCAAAGAAAATGCACTACAACGGTGATAGCTGACCACTTTGAGTTGTATACAAATCATAGTATGTCCCCTCTTTAGCTAATAAGTCATCATGTTTCCCTTTCTCTTTAATGATGCCATCTTCAAATACATAAATACAATCAGCTCCTTGAATTGTAGAAAGTCTGTGAGCAATAGTTATACAGGTTCGGCCCTCTCTCGCTTGATCTAAAGCGGCTTGTACAATCTTCTCACTTTCAGTGTCTAGAGCAGATGTAGCCTCATCTAAAAGAAGAATTTTTGGATTTCGGACGAGAGCACGGGCAATCGCTATTCGCTGTTTTTGTCCTCCACTGAGCTGAGTTCCCCGATCTCCAACTGGAGTGTCGTACCCCTAGAAATAAAATAATAAAAAACTTGAATATTCTCTCTCTTAGTATACACTACGGTAAGGTCTTAAGAAATATAAATTAGATCTGCACGCACGTTAGGTGACGAGGCTTATTTGGAGGATGCACCCAAGTCTTTGACTTGAGGATATCAAAGTTTGACTTATCTTTTAATTTGCTTGACTCAGGTTTTTCACAGCTGCAAAAATCTCAGCTGCAACAAATCACCTGGTCCTGTTTGATTTCAAATAACTACCTTATCCAGAAGCTTCTAAAAGCAAATTTCGTGGATTTTGCAGTACTGGATTTCCTGGTATTCCTGTGACTCAGAATAACATATTTCTGTTTGAAGGATTAGAAAACAAGACTCAGGTTTGAAACCTTGCCCACTTGCTGTGGAATTTTGTAGTCCTAGAATGCAGCAGCTTTTTCTAAGAAAAAAAAAGGTTTGCAAGGTTGTGATGTCTTTATTTCTGAGTCACTCAAAAATCCTAGACTTCAGCTACTCAGTTACATTAAATAAAAGCTCGGGAAGAGGTCTACGTGGTCTAGTGGAGGAAAAATACTCACCAAGCTTTCTGATGGTAAATCGATTGCTCTTAAAGAGGCATCTCAAGTTGATGCTTTCCATAAGTCAACTACAGCCCATCCAAACCCCTCCCAGGCCTGAAATAAACAATTTCTTTTCTTTTAGCTTTGTTTTGCAACTTTATTTATGATTTAATTGTTTTTCTTATGCCTGAATTCATGTTGTTGTACATTTTTCATTTAAATGGATTGCACAAACCATTGACACCTCTTTTCTCTGGTTGTTTCTTTATTGTTTTGCCTTTTTCTTTATTTTGTTTTTGTCTTTGTCCTTGTACTTGTTTGTAAAAATTTGTTCCTTTGAACTTTGTAGATTTTTATTGTTCTCTGTTCTTGCAGATTTTTTTTTCCTTTTTTGTCTATATGTTTTGCCTTTATAGTTTCAATCCACCGTCTTCTGCTTCAGCCTGCTTATATTGATATTGTGTTCAGTTGTAAATATATTGTATGCATTTGTCATATGTGGTATATCTGGGTAACTTCTCTTTACTTTTGAATTCTTGTATTCTTATTCCTGTTATCTTTGATAAACTAAGTAGTGCTGGTAAACAGGGGGCACACACATTTGACCCTCTTCTTAACTCTATGGTTAATTCTAGTAGCAATTATCACACTACTATTGATTATTGGAAAAAAAATTATGCCCTCACTCTCTTTAAATAGTAGCTTTAATGTATTTTGTTTGAATGTGCGTGGGATAAGAGATAAGTAGGGTATTCTGAAATCATATTTGTGGTCTGACGATTCTTACCCTTTTGATGTCATAGGCTTAACAGAAACATGGTTATCTGATAAAGAAAATTTGACAGCTTATGATATGAATGGTTACATTGCTATTTATGTCCCTATAATGGTGCCAAGATTTTCAGGGGCATTTCTTTATTTATAAAAGCTTATATCGAATCTAGTAGACGGTCTGACCTTGAATCCTTTCTTACATCAGTGGTGTCAAAAGTAGAATAGTTTATTCTCTTTTTATTGATCTGGAAAGCCAGTTTGCATGTGATATTGTTTGTTTGTTTTATAAGCCCCCTCCTTTTCCAACACATTTGTTCTGGGATTTGCTTGATCAGCTTTCTGGTATGGGGACTTTCTCTAAAAAACGTATTTTTGTTCTATGAAATTTTAATTGTAATATGTTAAGTGTTGGATTAAGTGATGAAAGTGACCGTCTGTTTGATGTATTCCTTATTTTGGGCTACTCCCTCCATTTTCTACCTTCTCGTGTTGACCCTAAAAGCAATTCTACCACTTTAATAGATAATATTTTCATTTCTCCTTCTCCTAATTTGAGGTTCACTTCTGGTCTTGGTTTCACTGATCTTTCTGATCACTCCCCTATTTATCAATCACTATTTTGTACCTAAGCCAGAAATTACTGGGGATGAAAAGGTGAGTCTTCTTTTAGAACGTTTAAAGATAAAAAACAATTCTAACTTAAAACATACTCTTTAAAGGGATGATTGGTCTAGTGGTCTTGAAGCTAATGATGTTGAACCTGAAACTATCTTATTAATTGAAACTCCGATTCTCTCATTTGTCATTGAAATGATGAGCGCTGATAACGTCCTATTCTGTACGTTCCTGATTCACATGGTAACCAATAAATGTAGAACTGCCTCTATTTACAATGCCATACTGGTTTCTTGCTATTTTCACTTTCCTAAATATTTCTGTATATTGCTCTTTCAAGTTCTTGCACGCATGTTTCAAAAATATGGAAACATACATCCAGTTTCAAAAAACTTACCATAGGAAGGGAAGCAATGAAATTGTGAATGTTGGCCTTCCTTGCAGATTCTATTATTTTGGCCATTGACACGCTCCTGCTACAGTCTCCATAGGCTATATTATCTGCAAGAGTTCTGTTAAATAACGTTGGTTCTTGACTAACAATACCAATAAATGACCTTAAAGAGGGCACACTAATCGGACCAATGTTTTTTCCGTCAATCCTCTGAAAAAGAAACAAAATCCTAAATAACAATCTATTTTGTCTTTTAACTTTAGTCCTATTATAACTGTGGGACGTTTTGGAAGACTTTAAAAAAAATTATAAATAATTTTAGGCCCTATCCTTGTAAGTTTACCCTGCGTTATCTCGCAGTCAGAGAATGAATTTTCAACTTAATGAGAAAGTTTGTTTTTAGGGGACAAGGGGACTTCCAATATATATATATATATATATATATATATATATATATATATATATATATATATATATATATATATATATATATATATATATATATATATATATATATATATACATATACATATATATATATATATATATATATATATATATATATATCTGTATATATATATATATATATATATATATATATATATATATATATATATATATATATATATATATATATATATATATATATAAACATAGATAAGTTTTTGGCGAGGGGTGGGGTATATTTTTCTTTTTAAAATCCTTTGTAGCGAATAGTCAATTATTGTTTTATAATAAATGGACTCATCACAGACATGGTTTGCTGATAGTCAATTGATACTTGTCAAATATTAATGATAGACATACTTTTGTAGTTTGGGTCTTCCCCCTGGAGAAATCCCCTCCGTGGAAAATAGATCCCCTGGAAATGCCCCCCGAAATTCCCCAAAACACAAAATTCAGAAGTCTTGGAAACAATACAATTAGATAGAAAATTCCCCAGAAGATCCTTTCTCATCGAGAAAACTCCCAGCCAAAATGTCCACCCGAGTAATTCTCCCCCGCTGAAAATCCCTTCGTAGAAAATTACAGGTTAGACCAGAAATATTCCTGGAAATCATGAAGGATTTTATATAAATTTCTACCTCCATCCTTCCTTCTTCCTTAGAACCAACATCGTATTTATGCAAGGGCTCAATGAGAGTTAGGAAGTTTGGCATTAAAATATATCCTGTGGGCCATTTTCCTCCTCCGGAACCACAAGACAATCAGAGAACTCAACTTTAGTGGGTCTAAGCTCTTATCAACAAAAATGCTAAAATTGGATTTGAAATTGTTTTTTTTTTCCAAAGAAATATCATGAATGCGTGTCGTGTCCGTTTTGTTGTCTCTCCTATGAAGATTGAATCAAGGGTCTCAGAATATCGGGATATGGCTCATTCAAGAAAATATTAAAAGCTTAAATACCTTTTTAAGTGACGAAATAGAATGGAGGGCAATAGCTCCCTCTACATGCCCCGTGTTCCCCAATCCGAATGAAATTCTTATACAGCCATTTGGTTCATCATAATTGAGAGGTCCGATAAATATGTGAATGATATAACCCCTCTCCCACAGTCCCTAGGAAAATGGCTGTAGGTTTTGCAATTTGTTCAACGTTTACAGACAGTAATTAATACTAGGAAATATACAGACATTTTTTGAGGGGAATTTTTTTCTGGGTGAAAATTTTCAGTGGGGAGGACCTTTTCGGAGATGGGTTTTACTGAAACCATATACATAATCTTTTGTATGTCTTTCTTTCTCCTTGGATACATGATTTTACACATGGAGACATTGTTACAGGGAAAATTTGCAAAAGGGTTCAAATTGTCTACCAGGATTTTTCCATGGAAAAATGTGGGTAATGTCTAGAAGGGAGCTGCAGGATGAAATTTCCCTTCTTATTACACAAAAATGCTTTTGGCGTTCATTTTAATACTTATTCAACTAAAGTGATTTACTTCATAATAAAGTGATATATTATTAAGGAAGGGCAGTAGAATAATGTATAGCTGAGGGGGTATGATAAGATGCCTAAAGGAGTAAGTCTTAATAGTCTAATTTTATAAGCCTCATTGAACCTTCAGATGAAAATTCTATGAGTTTTTAGGACTTTTTATTTAATCCTTCCTGGTTTTACGTATGTCTTTTGCCTAGACCTTCATTCTTGGTGCTGGGTTGGAGGAGGGGGATTACTAGTTTCCTAGTGTCTTAGCAATGACAACGTTTGTTCAGGTTATGTTTGAAGAAATTGTGTACAGTGATGCACAATTTAGCATTAGCTATTGTAAAGGAGTGTTGATGGATTGTTGCAGAGTGGGGAAAAGACGGATACCTGACAAAAACTCGGGGGAAGGTGGATTCTTCAGCATTGTTTAAAACAATAATAAACTAAATTACAAATAAATATTTAAAAAAAAAGTTTTTCAACTGGAAGCACCGAACACCATAAGCAAATTGAAATTACTCCATATATGAGAGGGGCTGCACTCTCTTCAATCCCCTACTCGTCAAAATAAAGTCTCTATTGCTCTAAAAAGGCTTCTTGTTTCAATAAAAAAAACATAATGTTTACGAAGTTTTCTCAAATGATTTTGAAAAAAAAGTACAACTTTAGCGTAAAGGCTGAGGGGTTGAGGAGTGAGAATCCTCCTCAAATATAGAATAGTTTGGGCTGGTCTTACGTTGATCAGTCGTTGATAAATGATAAGTGTTGCTCTTTACTTTCAGTCAAAAGTTTGCTTTTTTCTATAATCTCTTTTAAGGGTTACCACGGTAAATATTAAAAATGTTTTAGCTAGAAATATAGAATTACTGAAAGCATCAGTTCCGGTGACCCTGGGAATATTACGGATTCTGCCACAGTAAAATTTATTCACCCTAGGACTAATGTTGTTGCTCAATTTGAAACCTGATCCCATCTTGCCGCTCCAAGAAAATATACGTGGATCTTAATTTTTGGACTTCAAAGATTTTACAAACGTGCTAGTGGCAGTACTAAAGTGAATGACAAGTACTAAAGTTTCAAAATTAAAACTAACGTTTTTATACAAAACGCAATAATTAGTGTTCTGTTCATTCACAAGATATTTTTTCTGAGAGAGTTCAATAAAGAGGTTTTAATTTTAATACTTTGGTATTTCTACTGATGACGATCGCTGTATATGTGATCAAAAAATCTAGACTTTCGTACCTGTTTTCACTGTCTAAAAAGTGGAATTATCCCCATTTGAACGTTTATATGCCCGAATTTAGATCTTTAGAAGCACCAACCCGAGTGTCGAAGGCCTGATTTTAGCTAGAACTGCAATAACGCCACATGACGTTTATAAACTTACCACTTCACCTTCTGTCGGATCGTAAAACCTAAGTAATAATTGCATGCATGTTGATTTTCCACAGCCTGAGTGACCAACTAAAGCGACAGTTTGTCCTTTTTTGATTTTCAAGTTCAAATCTTTTAGAACCTGGACTTGAGGTCGTGTTGGATAGGAAAATTTTATATTGTCATAATCAATGTCTCCTTCAACTTTTTCCTGTAAGAGAAATTGTATGATAGAATATACAGGACTAAGCAAGAAGTAATATCTGACCAAAGCCATGCAGAACACATAAAATAAGAAATGTATTTGGTTTTGTGAAATTAGGTTAGCATTTCTGGGCATTTACGCAAAAACGATAAAACAAAAAATTTAAAGAATTGAGGTCAAAAATAGTGCTAACTGTTGAGTGTATTCTTATTTGAGAAGATCCAAAGACAGGGTCCTGCATGTGGGTGAATTTACTCTATAAATAAGCAAAGTTGGAGGAAGGGAATGTCAAGTGACCAGAAGACTTTTGGAGCAAGAATTCTGGGAGACCGTGGTAAATAAATAAATTTATAAAATAAATAAATCAATAAGTTTTCTTAGCAGAGAAAACGAACAAAACATCAAATGGACCTGGATGTCTTTGCAAAAAGACATCCTTGTCTTTTGCAAAAAAGACAAAAAACATCTAAGACACAAAATAAACAGAGACTATTAGAACTACAATACTCCTCTCAGGATTGGTTCTAGTTTAATCAGAGACATACCAGATATTTAGCCTAAATTTACTTTGGGTTGTATTCTGGGTATTCAGTTTTGGTTTTATAATTTCAACACATTGGGTATACAATATCAAACAGTTGGTGGTAACGATCTGTAAGAAGGAGCGACCCGACTCAATAGTTATTGAAACTACAAAAACGAAATTTTGATACCAATGGATACATAAAAAGAATTGGACTCTTACGCTGATTTTAAATATATACGTTTCATCAAGTTTATTCCTACCCATCAAAAGTTACGAGCCTGAGAAAATCTCCATTATTTTCGAAAAAAGGGGAAACAACCCCTAAAAGTCGTAGAATCTGAATAAAATCACTCCACCAGATTCAGCGTATTCGAGAACCCTGCTGTAGAAGTTTCAAGGTACACCATCTGCAAAAATGTGGAATTTTGTATTTATTGCCAGAAGAAAGATACGTGTTTTTTTGTCGTTTTTTTGTTTGTATGTTTTCCCCAGGGGTGATCGTATTGACCCAGGGGTCCTAGAATTCACGAGAGGGCTCATTAGAAAAGAAGTAAACAGTTATAGTGCTCTTTTTAAGATACCAAAAAAATTGGACGACAACTAAGGCCCCTCCCACGCTCATTTTATTTCCCAAAGTCACCGGATCAAAGTTTTAAGATAGTCATTTTCATCAGTATAGTCGAAAAATCTAATAACTATGTCTTTGAGGACTACTTAATCCCCCACAGTCCCCGGGTTAAGGGAAACAAGTTATGAACTTTGCCCATTTCTTACATATAGTATCGGTTATTGGTAAGTATACAGACGTTTTCAGGGGGATTTTTCCTGTTGGGGTCTAGGGGATTTGGTTACGCAGAAGAATCTTTCCATGGATAAATCTCTCAGGGGGGATGAGAATTACCATGAAGGGGGTGCTGGATATCCCAGCATTATTTAAAAAACAATCAGAAATGAAATAAAAACAAGTTTTTTCAACTGAAAGTAAGGAGTAACATCAAAACTGAAAACGAACTACGTATATTAGGGGGTTTGTCCCTTTGTCAATACCTCGTTCTTTACGATAAAGCATTTTCAGTTATTTAAAAAGAGCTAATTATTCTAATTAAACGGCCTTTTTGACTCAGGGGTCATTCCTAATGAACTGGAACAGAATTGGAACTATTATGTATATGAGGGAGGTCACTCCCTTGTCCATACCTTGCTCTTTGCGCTAAAGTTAGATTTTTGCTATTTAATGGCCGATATAAGCAATAATTTATTTGTTTTGTTTTCTGGTCAATCTTAGCATTTAATTTTATCTTAAGCAGCTTCATAACTATGATTTGAACTTGATAGTAAACCAAGATACTATATGTCTTTGGCTTTTGGTTGTTATTAAATAAATAAAAAACAAGTTTTTTCCAACTGAAAGTTAGGAATAACATTAAAACTCAAAACGAATATAAATTATTACATATGTCTTTTAAATATCCTTTCTTTCATTCATTTCAGTCATTTGAGAATTGCTCAGCTTGTGAATTTAATTTTCATAAAAATAGTTTAAACCTCTCTGGCCGTTCTGTTACTATGTCTTACAAGATTAGTTCCGAAAACATTGCGAATTTAAGTTATGTGGGAGAATCTTTCCGTGGAGAAATTTTTCGTGGGGGAAGGGAATTTTCCATAGAGGGGGAGCTGTATGTTTTAACATTACTTAAAAAACGATCAGTAATTAGATAAAAAACAGGTTTTTTCAACTCAAAGTAGATAGCAACATTAAAACTTAAAACACAGAAAACATTACGCATATGAGGGGGGATTGCCTCTCCTTAATAGCTCGTTCTTACGCTAAAGTTTCTTTTTTAACTTTTAAAGGAGGTGATTATTCTAATTAAACAATCTTTGTTGCTCAGGAGTCATTCTTAAACGACTGGATCATAAAACAAAGTTAGGTTATTATTAGTTAAAAAAGTAAAATTGATATGCTAATTTCGTTTTAATTATTCATATATTATTCATATTATTTAATATATTCATATTATTCGTATTCATATTAATAATTAATTATATTCATATTAATTATTCATATGAATTTGGCGGCGAGCCAAATTCATAGCCTGCGTTAATTCAAAAACGTTCAGAAACAAAATAATAAAAAAAGTTTTTTTAACTGAAAGTAAAAAGCGACATTAAAACTTAAAACGAACAGAAATTATTCCGCATATGAAAGGGGCTGTCCCCCCTTTACGCTAAAGTTTTTTTTATTGTTTTAAAAAGTGGAGTCATGAGAAAGAGTCAAACTTTAGCGCAAAGAGTAGGGCGCTTAGGAGGGGACAGTTCCTTTTATATACAGAATAAGTTTTGATCGTTTTATTAATGTCGCCCCTTAATTTCAGTTAAAAAAAGCTTGTTCATTTTATTTAATCAACATATTAGAAGCCATAAGCCTCCCCCTGTGCTGTTGCTTGTATCTGTTCCCAAGTCCTGTCTGCTTTTCTAAATCTGAACTTGAAAATCATAAATACTTGATGGTTTTATTCCATTTGAGTCGATATTTTTTTCAATTTTATTCATTTTTAGATTTCTTTGTAAGATACTACTTAGATTTTTACGATGTACGAGTGTGCATTTAAGGAGTCGATTATGTCTTACCTAAAAAAAAATTCTTTACTTTGTAATTTATAAGTCTTAAATCAGATACTTGATTCTAAATCTACAGGCTAATCGTTTCTTTACTTAAAGCAAAACTAGTTGTTTTGCTCTTATATTTCCTCGCTTTTCTCTAAGTAACCCCTAGCGTCTCAAGCACTCTTAATGGCAGAGCTTGAAACAAAAGAAATTTTTGTTTGAATAAAATATTTCAGATGATCGTTTTTCATTCTCTTTTGGTAATAATATTTGATCTTAGACGAATCTTAAGTATAGATACTCGCAAAATCTTGTATGTTGGTCTTTCTCTGAAGTTTCAGGGTATTACGGATAAGGAACTTCTGAAGTATTTGCCAAAGTTTATCTCCAGAGGTGAGACATTTTTTTTTTAATTGACAAAACTGGCAAGTGTTTGTAAAAAATGTCAATATTCATTTTGTATATCATAACTACACTTGTATGTTTTATTCCCTCTTAAGATTCCTCTACTTCCTTTAAAGATAATTTTACAAATCAGAAAATCCATAAGCCTATTAGAGGGAAAGCCCAAGAAAACTTAAATTTTGACAATTATAATAATAATAAGCTTTGTTTCTCATCCATACTGTCTGTAGTATTTTGTAAAAGTAATAAAACCAAGAAAAAAGCTTTAAAGATAAAGAATGAGGGAACGAGAACTTACCAAATTTTCACCAGTTGTGGCTGAAATATCTATTTTAGGCACCCTATCAAGTAGATTGAATATTTTCACGGCTGCCACCTTTGCTTTGTTGTAGTTTGGTGTAAGAGCAACAGCTTGGCCTACCAGCATGGTGCCAAAAATCAAAGATTCACTTGTTCTAAAAGATATTTTCCAGTGATTTAGCCATTTATACCACTGAATTCTTAACTTATTTGACCTAAAGCCCTAAAAATTTTGGAATATAAAATTTTGAAATATTGAAAATATTTTGAAATTTTTTTTTCAACTTTTTTTGAAAATAAATTTAAAATCCTAAAAATTTTGAAAATATACTGCTCAGCGCCCTCTGGAAACTAATTCCTTCTGAGTGATAATAAAAATTAAACAGAAACAGAAAAATTAAAGCATTATTTTGTAAAATACAGCAAAAAAAAATTAAGTTTAGAGACATTAATGTTTAAGAATATAAAACAACATATTTAACTCAGATTAGAAATATAACAGTAAAAGAGTGAAAACTTTTGAAAAATGTTAGTGAGAACGGGGAACCTGGTAAGCTGCTAAAAACTCAATAATTACTGTCTTGCATGATCCTGAGGAACTGTGATATTTCAGGAAACCGATTTAGGATGAATGTGATGTTTCCCCCTCAATCGGTCCAGCACCCCAAAAGGGTGATAGTGCATTTTTACTTAGTAATTAAACGGAAGGATACCTGCATTAAGCTTTCTAAGTTTTTTTGTAAAATACAGCGCAGAAAAACCGTTAATTAGAGATATTAGTTAATTATGGATGTTTTAACGCCTGAAAAAATTTATTTAACCCAGAAAACAAAACTATACAAAAAAGTGAAAACTTAAAAAAAATAATCTTCGAAATGATGAGTCGAGTGTTCTGGCAATCTTAAACGATTGTGATTCAATGTTTGCAATGAATCCGTAATGCCCTATTAGAATGACTATAATGGACTTTGGGCCATCACCGCCTCTCTTAATCTTTCCAGCACCCAACAATGAGTAAAAGCGCAACTTTAGTAGCAATTACGCTTGAAGATATATGCATTGATTTTTTTTTTTTTGGCTTTGCTTTTAAAATACAGTAAAGGAAATTATAAAATAGATAGATTTATCATTGAAATTATGAAAGAATTTAGCTCAGAATAGAATGCAAATACAAAAAAAATAAAACCTTGAAAAAATCTTATGAAGAGCGACGAAAAAAAGGTAAAAGGTAAAGGATACGGCATTAGACCTTACAGTCCGTACTGGCGGTGCTGATCTCCGTTTCTTGGCCCTTCAGCCAGGAAGTGCAATGGGAGGTTGGGGCCCAGCCATCCTGTGCTTTCGCACACCCTTCCTGTTTGTGCGACGAACCTGATATGTTGCCAACAGTTAGCCCTGTGACAGCAAAATGTTGGAACTGATATTTACTTGACATACTTAAGCTACTGCTCCTGCTGTTTATGATATTTTTAAAGAAACTACCAATCCCACTACCACGCTGTCTTGTGTTCGATAATTGTTTCTTATTTATCACCATTTATTATAGAGAAATTTTATTAAATAGTTTGATTAAAGTTTTTTCTAATCCAAAACATATTCAATATTCTCTCCATTCATATCAATTAATCTGCCTTATTGATCAGTTATAGTCTTTTTTAGCACGTTGATATATTCCTTTCGATTGATTGTTAGATATTGCCTTTCTATATGAATATCATAGAGTAGCGTTCCAGGTTCTGCTTTTGCAGCAAACCTCAAGATCACATCAGAGGTCGTATTCCCATTCATAATGGCTCTGCCAGGTGTTCCTTTACAATGGGGAAGCTGCAGAGTTCTCCACAAGAGTCTAGATTAACAACCACAACCTACACCAAACAAACTTTTTTCATCACTGGAACATCACAAGGGTAGAAAGTCCTTATAGCGCTCTAAGCTGCGATTTAAGGTAATTTAAGGTAATAATTGAACTATCCACTAATGAGTAGTAACCATGAATTTTATCAGCATTTCTTACAATATTAGAAAGTTTAGAACCTTCATTATATTTACTTCTTAGTTCAGCTTCATTTTCAAATCCTAAAATGAAACGAAAATCACTTCAAAATAATAAAAAATTTTATTGCTGCTAGATTGGATGATATACTGATTCATCATCGATCTAGGGATCAATCGAAAGTTAAGAAAAATTCAAACCACCTTCATCATACAGCCCTGCATTTGTTACGAGAAACATCAACGAAATAAATACGAGGGTAGATACCCTTACTGCCAAAAGCAAGGAGCTAGCAACACCGAGTGTGACATCTCAAACGCCGCCAAGAGCCACCTATGCGGTCGTCCTGAGAAAACCGCCGAATCCGCCACCCTCCGCTGCTGCGAGGAAAGCTTTTATGGACAGTCTTTGTAATAGTAATTCTAGCATAACGGAGCAGGTTGAAGAGCTGAAGCAAACCCCAACTGAAAGGCGAATATATTTGAAAGACAAACAAGTGGCGGAAAAGCTCAGTGTGGCTATTCTAAATGGAGATAATGCGACACTGAATCCCAAATTGAAAACTCCCATTTTTTCGGGTATAGCTCGATATATACCTATGGAAATTGATGGGGACAGTCTAGTAACCATGATCCCAAATTGTGGAAGAGCAAGATCGTTCAAATTACAGTTTTCCGCTAAGGCCGATCTGGATCAGAGATAACCTTACTTCCAAACTTTTTGAACAGCATGAAAGTTCTATTGCAGCGGAAGTATGCGGGTTTATTTTAGTCTGTGTACCTTCCCACGAATAATCAGAGAGGAAATCCAACCTATCATGTGGAAAGCTTGCCAAGTGCGTGTCAAGAATAAATCAGTAGGGTCATGACTATTTAATAATTGGCGATTTTAATTGTGACCTCACTGATTCTGATAATCCAAAAGGATAATCAGATATTCCTCTTGAATAAGATATAATCCAATATTCCTCTCGGAATAAGGCTAAAAAAAATAATAAGAGTACAAATGGTAAGTGTGGGTGTTGCGGAAAAGAGGATAATAATTTAGCCCATTTCCTCATGGAGCGCCAGGAGCATGAAAGTCTTAGGGATGAAATTTGAGGGGACCATCGATTGGTGCTGCTTTCTGATATCCTGAGGTCTTCGATGCCTGGAACCATATGCAAAATGGCACGATATGTGGAAAAGGCTGGAGAGGCTCATTCGAGCCCGAGTGAATGAAAATAAGTATTGTTTTATATTGAGTGTGTGTTCTGTGCAGTGTTGTATTATTAAATCATGTTGTGTATGGCCGTAGGGTTCAAATAAATTTTCTTTCTTTCTTCTTTCTTTCTTTATTCCTCTCGGAATATTGCCATACGGTTACAAAGCTCTGAATAAAGATAAAAACTTCACTTATTGTCATAACAGTAAATCTGTTTCTAATCTTGACCATGCTCTGACGTCAATTGATGTGCAGATTTTATCTGTGTCAGTCTTAATCGATGGCAGACTTAGGAATTGTTTACCCATATCCCTGCAATTAAACGGCCCATTTCCTGAAGTACAAAAACAACCAGCATCAAAGTTCAAATTTGTGCAAAATTGGAAGCTCGATCAAGCCGCAATTCAGTACTGTCAAAAAGTGTGTGATAGTACACTTGAAAAGGTTAAAGTCCCCTTCCCGCTCCTAATGCCCAACCGTAGCCTCCCGGTTTCAGAGCAGAAACTTCTGTTGAACATTTATTCTGCTTCAATATGCCACGCCCTTTGGAGTGCAGGGTCAGCTGAAATACCTTCTCGACAAGTTCGCGCAAACGCAGAAATTAGAAGATGGTCGTAAACTCTAATTTGACTCGAGCATGCCAATCTGCGAAGTTCTGGTTTCATCTATGGTTCGGAAATGTTAGGCCCCGATCTGGACAGACCTTCATTGTGAAGAACTATACCAAACGTATATTTGCCAAAGCTTTATCTAAGCATCGCAGAGATTTAATTTAAAAATTTAGCAAAAAGAGTAACTCCGATCCCAAACTACTCTGGAGGAACTTGGTGAAACCAAGAGAATCATCCTCTAAAGCTCCATTCATAGCCAAAGAGGCCTGGAGTACTTACTTTGCAGATCAGTTTAAATGCCCCGATTCAGTGCTATAGAATTATTATCAAAATGAACTTGATGAAATTCTTAAACTACCGAAGGATAGCATGGTTGTGAGTAGAGGCATTATCAGTGAGTGCCTGAAAAAGCTGAAGAAAAAGTTCTCGCGAGGTTTTGATGGAATATGTGGCCAGCATTTACTTTATGGCAGTGAACGACTTCTTGAAACCGTATCACTGTTATTTCAAATGGTCATTGTAAGAGGTATAGTCCCGAATAGCTTCTGTATTGGTGTAGCGACACCCATATTGGTGGAGGCAGAAAGCAATAATGATTCTCTTGTCCTAGCAGGACACGATCTCGCTCGTGCTTTCAATTCATCCCTTCATGAGCAGATTCTGCTTTCGGCAGCACAAAGAGGAGTCCAAGCATGTGTTATAAATCCCTTTAACTCAATGCATAGTTCACTTCGAGTTAGAATAAAGGGCCCAAATGTAATTGTGATGTACTAGTTGAGTCCGATATACCAGTAAAGAAGGGTATAAGGCAAGAGGCTGTGAACTCGCCAGATTTCTTCAATAACTCTGTTATTGAAGTACAATATAAAGCCCCGAAAAAATACATTCTTTATAAGATTGATGTGTCACCAATTAACTATGCAGATGATATTTTATATATTTGTAGGAGTCTAAAAGTAATAAAAAGTAGTTTCAGTGCTTTAACTGATGAATATTCTCGTATCAGCCATTCGTTTAACTCAACGAAAACGGAACTGTTGTTTTTTTAACTATAATGTGCCAACCGATGATGTATCTCGCATTCTGAAAGGTACTGAGGTCAAACCAGTTCAAGCTATTACTTACCTTGGAGTCCGAATTGATACATCGCTCAAGATTACGCGTGAACTTGCTATTGATGACACCCTGAGGAAAGTTTGTAGTGCATATGGAAGGCTTGTCCCAAATAAGACAAGATTTAATCGTCAGATTCAAGCCCGGAAATGTAATCTATTTGTTCTGCCACATTTTGTATACATATCTTCGCTTTGGAAATGTTTCACTCAGACAGATAAGAAAAAGCTGCGTATTATTTTTCTTATGTATCCTAAGTATTTTCTTGGGCTACCACCCTGGACCTTTAACCAGTATTTGATTAAAAGATTTGGTCTGATAGATCCAGATGTTGCTCTCCCTATGAGAGTAATTTATTTTCAATATAATTTCCCGCCTCTAGATCATCCTTGGGTGACTGTTAAGAGTATGTTTTAAGTTAGAATTTATTTGTGAATGTTATGTGTATTAAATCTGTTGTATATATTGGAGTTAAACTGTATTTTGCTGCCTATTTATTTTCTTTTTTCGATTTCTTAATTAATATTAATTTCTTTTCTGTTTTCTTTTCTTATTTAATAGTTAATCTGTATTTAATCTTAATTTAATCTTAATTTAATCTTATTTAATCTGATGTATAATTTTGTGTTAAACTGTAATTTGCTACCTTTTTGTCTTTTTTTTTTTTTTTTTTATTTGTACTCTGCGCCCTATTGTATTTGTACAGTTTTGGCAGGCACAAAATCTATATCATATCACATCATATCACTGGGCATAATAAAGTTAATCCTTTCATCCTTATTTTTTTTTCCCTGCATTAAAAAGTATTCTTTTAAAATTTATCACGAATGTTATACCATGAATACTATAGTGTACATTGAGTTAAAGCTATTTCATAATCAGACTTTCGATCTAACGTGATCAGCTAACTTGTGTAAGACTGTTCGATTTCACTTTCGCTACGGCTAATGCTCTGCTACCTAGCAAACTATAAAATTTTTCAGTAATATCATTTGTATTCATATAAATCCCAGTTCCTTGCGGAGTTTGTTCAATATCAAAGTTATCTTTGATAGCTTTTATCCTTCTTTTGTAAATTTTTACAAAATGAGACTTCCTTTCTAGTTCACTATATTACACAACTTTCGTCTTTCCTCCACATTTTTCATTATGTGTTCCTGATTCATTTATTGTCTCTTTTAAATATGGTTAATTTTCTAAATAAAAACTAGGCATTTCATAATGGAGTCCCTTAGGATGACAGTCCCTATTGATTTCTTTAAAAAGTTCTTCACTTATCCTAGAACCGAGCAGTGAAATTTGGTTTATTCGAGGGTAAAATAGCTTGACTTGAGTGAGCTTGATTGCTTGCTTGAAAACTTGCTGCCTTGCTTAAAGAATGATCCAGTCGTTGAAATCGTCATCTTAAATTAGTTTCTTTTTTATGCAATATACCGTGATCATATTTGTATAATTATCTTCTGCTTCAACGATTGGAGCACTTTTCAGCTTAGTCACGAAATCCAGCTAGCTCTAAGGAACGTTTTTGAACTATATTTCTTTGTTTTCATGAGGAAAGGGAATTTTCTATGAGGCGGGCGCTGGATTTCCCGGCATTATTTAAAAAATTATCAGAAACTGAATAAAATGTTTTTTTCAACTGAAAGTAAGGAGCAGCATCATAACTTAAACGATCAGAAATTATCACGTATACGAGGGGTTCGCCCCCTAGTCAATACCTCACTCTTTATGCTAAAGGTTTTTTAGTACTTTCAAAAGAGCTATTTATTCTAATCAAATGACCTTTGGGATTCAGGGGTTATTATTAAAGAACTGGAAAAAATTCGAACTTTAGTGTAAAGAGTGATTATTGACTAGGGGGCGAACCCCTCATATACGTAATAATTTCTGTTCTTTTTAAGTTTTAACATTGCTCCTTACTTTCAGTTGAAAAAGCTTGTTTTTTTACTTAATTAGAATATAGTCAAGGTAACCGTTTTAAGTTATATATTGTCTTTAAAAATTATTTGAACCTGAACACCTACTCTGTAAAGATATATCCCTGAATGAACATATTTCATTACAAAAACATTGTGATCAAATAACAATTGCTTCTTTCAAATATTTCGTGACAACGAACTGTAAGTAAAGAGCGGCGTGGCTCTATAGTAACCGAAACTCTAAAAAGCCGAGTACTGATATCAACAGAATCGGTGTATTACATTGATTTCAAATACATAAGATTCAATAAGTTTACTGTTATCTATCAAAAGTTACGAGCCTGAGAAAATTTGCCTGATTTTTCAAAAAGGGGGTGGGGGATACCCCTTAAAACTCAAGGAAGTTTCAAGCTTCCGTTTCCAAAAATGTGGAAATTTGTATTGTTGCCAGAAGAAAGACCCCGGATGAGTGTTCTTTTGTTTGTTGTTTTTTCCCATGGGCTATTGAATTATACTGATAGTCCTAGAATATCGCGAAAGGGCTCATTCAAACGGAAATTAAAAGTTCTAGTGCCCTTTTTAAGTGACCAAAAAAGATTTCAGGGCATCTCTCCCCCTCCAACAAAATTTTTTAAAAGTCTTCCGATCAAAATTCTGAGATAGCCCTTTTGTTCAGTATACTTGAGCCAGTAACAACGTCTTTGAGTATAACATAAGCCCCCACAGCCCCTAGGGAATAGTTTATAAGTCATGAAATTCGCCCGCCCATTCTTCACGCATAGTATTGCTTATTGAGTAGCATACAAAACGATTTCGTGGAGGGAGAGGGGTGTGAGAATTTTCTACAAGAGGGATTTTCTATGGGGATAATTTTCCGTGGGGACGAGAGTTTCCAGGAGTGAACTTTCAAAAGGCATTTTACACTGGGGGAATTTACCAGGATTTCTATACGAAATTCTTTTTATTTGTCGATCTAAGTGAAGACATTAAGGGGAATTGTCCGTCGGAAATATTTACAGGGTTGAAATTGTCTGGAGTATTTCCCGTAGGTGGGGAGATTTTCCACGGGATACATTCTCCATGAAGGAGTTTTCGGCAAGATAAATTCTCAAGAGGAAATTTTCTGAGGGTGCATCTTTCTACTAGGTGACGGGGAGAGTGTATCTGTTGGAAGAATTTTACACTTATGGGGGATTTTTGGCCTGATTTCCAAAACAATTAGAAATAAAAATATTTTTTAGTTGAAAGTGGGCTAAGAAAAAATTTCAGCCGAAATCTTCTGCAAGAATTCCTCCGGGGGTTATTTTCAGCTAGAATGGAATTGTTCGGAGGAATTTTCCTGGTTGGAAGGTATTTTATGTGGGAAGTACTTTACATGGAGGGATTTACTGGGAAGGTAGGCAGTATTCCATGGATTAGGAGCCGGGTTTCCCTGAAAATTTTCAACTGAAAGTGAGGAGCAGCATCAAAACTTAAAACGAACAGAAATTATTATATATAAGGGGGTTTACCTCTCCTAAATACCTCGCTCTTTGTGTTACTTAATCAAATCAGGGGGTTGAGGGGCTGCTGCCCTTCAACACCTTGCTCTTTCCGCTAAAGTTTGGATTCTGTCCCAGTTGTTTAAGAACAACTCCTGAAACACTATGTTAGTTTAATTAGAACAATAATAACCTTCTTTTTAGTATTAAAACATTTTAGCGTAAAGAACGAGGTGTTGAGGGGTAGCAACCCCCCTAATTTACTTAATACTTTCTGTTCGTTTTAAGTTTTAATGTTGCTCTTTAATTTCATTTGAAAAAACTTATTGTCCACGCTTAGGACTATCTTGTATCATATAAACTTTAAGGTCATTAAGCTTTTAATTAATATATCTATTTGAGGTCATTCTACATCCAGTTGACCTAGTTGCAGCTACATTTTTTGGCTAATATCGGCACCCACGTTTATCAGTAAGGGACGATCCACTCAATTTTTAGGATGTGGGAAAAGTTATGAAAAAGGCTCTTATTTAATAAGAGAATATGCAAATTTGTTTAGTATTGCCATATTTTGCAAATTTTATTGTTTCTAAACTTAATTTTGAATTTTTTTTTAATTCATAAATACTATTAAAAAGGGTTCAAAACACTTGCATAAGAAGACAAAAAATCTTTTCAAAAATGAAAACAGAGTAAAATAAGTGAAATAGTTTGTGTATTTATTTGTCGGAAGGGTTGCCTGTCTCCAAAATATTGACTTTTTCTATATTATCTACCATGAATAATAATAATAAAGACTGATCACTTTATGTGTTAATTTGAATGATTTTGATATCAAGAAGAATGACATTCATCTCTGCGCTCCTAGGCAATATTATAAATATGGAAAAACACTGGCTATTTAAACACAATTGAACGTTAATCGTTAATCCTCTTAATCGATACTCTTCTTTTTCCAAATTATCGGTACTCTCAGTTGGTCTTGGCACTATCTCGATGCTGAAGTTGTATATTAGCTGCACATAAATCATCGATACAAAGTCGATAGACACTCAGGATCGTCATTTAGCTCTTAGTATAAAATAAGAAAACAAATTAGATTGTCAATGTCATTTGGAATTTGGCCTCGTGTGTTAGATCGATCAAACAAATTTTTATGGAACTACTTTCAAGTTCCATGCTTAATATTGTCTAATTCTGGATTAAACAATTGTAAAATTCATTTACTTTATTAATTGATTGAAATGCTCGCTACCATTTTTGAACAAAAACAACCTATAGTTAAAAACAAATGACATTAATTCGTCTTCCATTTCGAATTTGCCCCCAGATTTATGATTTCTACATCGACAAGGAAAACTGCGGTCCTTATTTTTCGGTCATCAAACTACGACAAAATGCCAAATTAAACGCACGCCGTTTCGACTGAGAATCAAGTCAAATGGCAAACAATAATTCCTTATTATGTTGACAGAGACCCTAAATGAAACAAAGCCATTGTGATTTTTTTAAACGAACGTTTCTTGGTTCATTGTGAACTATTGTAAACCTTAAAAAGATTTCAGGTTCAATTCTCATAATGATTTTTAACTATTTAAGCCTTTTTTGTCACATCTAAAAGCTTGATTTTTAAATGGCAAAATTTTCTTTCGTAGCTTCTTTTTTCGACGAAAAAATATTGTGATCAGAGTTGCACTACAACCAAATTGCAATGGGATGCAAGTAACAATGAGACAGACGGTATCATATATAGATTTGTACCAAAGTCAGACCGCTGTTTTGCACCAAAAATTCCCTAAATTAGAGTTAGAAAGGAACTAAATGCGGGATGTAAGCTATAATGACGAAAACAATGTTAGTTCTCTTAACTTATGATTATTTAAACTCTTTTTTATTACATCTAAATTTTTAATGGAACCAATTTCTTTTTGTGACAGTTTTTTCGCAAAAAAATACGTTGGCACGATGGTGACGCTAAAATTCAATTGGAATAGGTTTAATTGCTGATCTGTTTTATTGGGACATTTCCCATGGACGCCAGTATGGGAGCGACGCCCAGGGAAAAAAGAAGTCATTAAACATTGCATATAAACAGGAAATGAGAAACATTGCCGCTTAAATCCATCGAAAACTGGAGCCATTATTTCATTTCCCTCCACCTGCAGAAAGAACCAGCACCCCTCCTTCATAATGGCTAATGTATATTTTTGTATCCTTGATAATCCTAAGGAATATTCAGCAAAATAATTCAGTTAAGTGAAGCTCTAAAATTAATGTTAGGAAACATTATTCTGCAATAAGAAGGAATCTATCACCCTGTAGCACCCTCACTTGTGTTTTGTATACAAGAAGAGAGACGAGAAATTAATTCTTACCCTTCCTCCAACCACGCTCATCCTTTCTATATTCATCTAAAGCCACATAGAAATTAAGATAATGGGTATTGCAATTAACTATTATGCAAGAGGTACTCCCCCCTCGCCAACATAAAGGTCCACTGCCTCCCTTTATAATGAATAATGTATAGTTCTATATCACTGGCCATAATTTTATGACATATTAAGAGAATTAACTTAATTTAATCATGAATTAGGTAGTCATGTTGACTACGTAACTTTCAGGGACAAACACTTCAGTGTGCGTCATTACTCTGCTGCAGGGAAACTTAATATAGGTTGTTATTATTCTTCTGAGCCGATTGGTTATCTCAGAATCTTCAATTGATGATATTTTAACCCGCTTCGGGGTAAAATAATGGTTTGGTGCAACAAAATGGCGGAAAGTATTTCTTTCCGGGTGCAATATTTTTGACAATATAAAAAGGGCACTCGAACTTTATTTTCCGTTCGAATGATCCCTCTTACAACCTTCTTTGACCCTTGGTTTGATGTGACTCTCCATGAGAAAAAAACATCAGGAAACAAACAAATAAACACACATCGGTAATCTTGAAATCGGTGAAAAAAAAATGCAAAATTCCGAATTTTGGCAGATAGATGTACATAAGTATTCCCTGGTATTCGGAATCAAATCGCATGACTTTCATCAAGATTACATTCCTTTTTGAGAGTTTTTTTCCCCCTCTTTCCTGGTAGATTTTGTCAGGCTCTTAGCTTTTGATGGGTAACTCTAAACTCAATGAACTTTATATACCTGGTGTCAGCACATAAAGTCAGTTATTTTGACATATTAATTGTCATCAAAATTCTCTCTTCTAAAAGTTTTATTACTGTTACCCAAGGTCGTTCTTTACTTACTGTTCACTACCATTAACTGTTTTATCTAGACTCCTTCACGACAAATCTTGTAATCTTGAATTCTTCATTACAGGTCAAACACTGTAGATAAGAATTGTCTTCATTTGATATTTAACCCCGTTCGATTGAACCACACTAGTTAATTTTTGAAGAAGAGGTTACTTACTTAAAAACATTTTCAAAGGTCATCTCATTCTGGGAAACTAAATAGCCACCATAGTACATACATATTGCATATGCCCAATTAGGTATTGCTTGAGAAAATCCAAACGTGACTCCTCTAACATGGGATCGTCGAACTGTTCTTTCATGAGACTTTCTCAAAGCTTCAATATATTGCTCCAAAAATATTTTTTCCAGAGATAAGCCCGCAATTGTTCGGATGTTTGAGATGCCTTCCATTGCAATCTGCAAGTGGAACAGTGAAATCATATATAGAACAGAACTGGTTGTTAAATTGTAAATGCAAAATATTATTCCTAGTAATATAATAATATTTGTTTCTAATGATGATAAAAGCCCAAGCTTAAAATCAAAATCTAACTAAACATTCAGACATTAAGTCGAAATTTAAATAGCATTGGAACCTTGAGATGTTTATTCCGATAATAAAAAGAAATATTTTCCATATAGTTTGTCATTTTTTAAAGTCTTTGATATATTGCTTGAGAAAGGTCAGCAGGTGTTTAGAAATTTAAACTGCCTTCTATTGCTATATGCAAGCAAAGGATTACAGTCATGACTCATACATAACTCATACTTCATAAATCTAATATTTTTCTTGTCTAAAGTTTAGATGAAATTTACTCCGAGACCATTGGGCTTATAAAAAGAAAGGTATATTTGCTCCGGCTGCCAAGAAAGGCCTTCACTGCACAAGATTCTGATATTCACTCTCAGGAGTAAGCTGCGATCCACACTTCAGTCAGAATTAGTCAGAATCTACCGTAGTCTAGCTAGCCAATCCAGTCCACTAGGTCTCACTTGGATGGTTTCTTTAGGAAGACAGATTGTCAATACCTATGAAAAGGTATTTAGGCTCTCATGTATATAGGGATTCTGGGTAACATTTCTTCAATAGCCGATGTTTCGACTTGTCCTTCCCGTGTCATCACCAAACTTTTTGATAGTTAAAGTCTCCTAAGCGTAATGTGACGTGACCAGGGATCCCTAGTGAAAAGCGTTCATAGATTTTCTTGTCGTTATTGCACTTTTTCACAGCACTTTTGTTTTGTCTTTGGTAAATTCAGAAATATTATCGTCATGGCTTATAAATAGGCTGTGAATTTAGGCATCTCGGACGGTATATGATAAATCTTAGAATTTCTAAGAATGCAAGGTTCTTACCACTCACAAGGTCAAATTAAATATTCTATAAAATCTAACCTTGACAATACTTATTTGCCTATGTCCTAGAAGCTCTAGAAGTAGCCTACACGGGTTCCAATTACGCAAATACGTAAACAGCCTTGTATTTAAACAAGGTTTCATTTTTTTGTTTTTGTAAATGAAGATGTAAAATATTTTTCTTTAAGATATAGAAAGAGAAGACTTTTTTCCATTTCTATTTTCACAGCGAAAATACCAAAAAATTATTTTTTTTAAATATATGGGACAATCAGCCCTAGAGTTCTTTTCCCTATTGATGTCTTTGGAGATGCATGGTGTTTTTAAGGATAAGTTTGACTGTAGAATAGCAATCTCAGTGAAATTAATAATACCAACTTAGGAATATGGTTGACCTCGGCAATGGAAGTAGGATTTAACTTAAAATAGTCTACCATTTCAATCAAATTTAGGATATGTTTGCAATAAAGTGGTATTTTAAGCCGGTGGAGCTTTCTATAGGTACTCATGCTTGAGGCCTTCCCCTGTTCCACAATTTTTCGTGAAAATCTTTCAATAAGCAAGCTGTTGCCTGTAATAAACTAGTATTATGTACAAGCGGTATTACTACTGCTTATGTTTGGCATTTATTCATTCTAGGGCTATATGCGTTAGTTTTTGCATTCTAAAGGTGATTCTTCAAATGAAAGTATATTCGAATAAAAATAGTTAAATTAATTTTGATTTCTTAGTTTCGACATCATTATGTAATATTAAATAACAAACATAGAATTTTAAGCTAAAATAGCTAGTCAACAGTCTGTACAGATACACTCAAACCTAGAATAAAGCATCTATTAAATAATTGTTACCACAAGACCAGAATGTCTAAAATTACAAGTTTTAAGGACTTGTGAATAATTTTGTTTTGATGATGATGATGATAAATGTATTGCCCGTTTGTACGACAAAAAAAAAGAAATTGTCTTAAATTGAGTAAAAAGTAACAAGAAAAGAAAAAAAGAAAACAAACAAGAAAGCAAGAAAAAACAGCAAATCCACATTAGCCTAAATACATAAACCAGTAAATCCACATTAACTAAATATATATAACACAAGAGGCTCCACAAACTAAATTACACCATAGTAAGGCAAAAACTATGATTAGCATCCAAGCCCCCCACAAACCGATCACACTGATCTTTTACCCACTGAACTAGTTCTGTGAGACTATACTTTCTCACAACATGAGTATTTCTAATCCAAAGTGGTAATTTCAGTAAAACTTGGCATACTTAAAATAAATTGGTCGGATATAATTCAAATCAGTCACTGTAAATATGTGCCAAAATGGGGAAAGTGCAAGAAGGAGTGGCTTACAAAAATTGAATAGACGCGGGCTAGGGCCTGTCGATTAAATTTCGATTTTCATTTATTTCACTGACGTTTCATTTTACGTGTTTTATATTTTTACACACAAAGGAAAAATTGTCAAAAACAATTTACCTTAGCAGATTTTTCGACAGCCTTTCTTTCAACGGCACTCTGTCCCATAACAATCTTTGCTTGAAGAAAGGTCGCCACAAGTACCAATGGAACAAAGCAAGCTGTGACCAAACCCAATCGGTAATCAAAATATACACTTAAAATTAGCGCTATAGTGAGCGTCACTACCACTTGTGCAATTGTACCAAGACGAGATCCTGTTGCCTATAAGAAAATAAATTACAAGACATGATTTTGCTGTAATCCATAACAAAATGTTCACCATAACATATATCTTGATAAATTTGGCTGCAATTTTGGAATCTTTTTCAAATTACAGTCTTTCAAATTATTTCGGCTGTATTCAGAAATAAAATGTATGCCACAATAATGTGCTAGGAATTTGGCTGCATTTTTGGCAATCTTTTTCAAATTTCATGTCTTTTAAATTATTTTGACTGTATGATGACTGTATGAACACTAAAAAGAAAGAAAAAACTAGAATAAATGAAACTAATAAATGCTACAATCAAAGGCAACAATCAGGTATAAATATCAAATATTAACATCAAACCAGTCTTCTAGTTGAATACACGCATCTCTTCAAACATTTCCTTAATACTTTATAGAAATTTGGTTGCATTTTGGGGAAGCTTTTTCAAAATACATAAAAATGCGATAGCTTGTGCCTACACTTGTTTTAGTATCAGCTGCACTGGATACGGAGATTAACAGCCAAGAGGGCCATTGACCTCTCCTTCCCCTTAAAACAGGGTGAATGGGGTCAGAACTGTTTTGCCAAAATTAAGAAAAACAGTTTTTATATTAGAAAAAAAGTTCTATTTCACGTGAAAACAAAAAATAAAATTCACATACAAACTAAACATAACACTTAGTCTGTTGCCTTAATAATGGTATGATTTAATATTTAAGATTCAATATTTAAGGCTGAATAATATTTCAGTCTTCATTTAATAATGACATTCAATGATGTTATAATTGAATGAAACGATAAGAACTCAAGCGTACTAATCGCAAACCATGTAAAAAAGAAAAGTTCAAAAATTCGAATCCCTTAATCGATGTTGAAGCATTATGTAACATTAAATCAATATTAAAATCCTCCATTGCACAAAACGGATAGTGTTATTAGGTGAGAGCATTTAACAATGACTAATATTGTCTTAAAAACTTATGAAGACTAGACAATGATGGCGGATATGCTACAATTACCCAAAACGAATTTACTCTCTCATTTACTTCTACTAAACAACACTCAGTTAGCAACTCAACATTCCAAATCATAAATTCATTAAGTAAAGAGAATATAAGAGAATCCTATAAAAATACCCACTACTCCCCTCTTATTCTGTTTCTGACTAGCATGAAAAAATCGTAAATTTTTACAATGTTAAAATGTATTGTTTTCATAGAGAAATATTTTACATTGTACGAACCAATCTATTAACATCTTAAAAAAAAATTGTTGGCTTTTGTTTAGTTCTCTATAATCCAAAAATGACAGCCCTTTAGAAGTGTTTAGCCCTTTAGGCCCTTAGACTTATTTAAAGTTGGAAGACCATCAAAATATGAATATTTCTGTTTGGTTGCATTCTAAGGTTCTTTTGAATCTTGGTCTAATAACAAAAATCTATGAAAATATTTGTTTAGATCAAGAGGATTTTTTTTTAGTTCATCCAGCCTACCGAAGGGGATATATAAACTACTCAAATCATCCATATTCCAAACTGAGGAAAAGTTCTGCTTCCAATCTCAGTGAGCCACTGAGATTGGCTTTTTTATATAATAAAAAAGAGGAAAGAAAAAAAAATGAAAATAAGAAGAAAACAATAAATAAAAATAAGAAAAAGAATTGACTTCTTACAATTGACAATTTAACCAATTTAAATTGACAATTTAATAAGAAGGTTTTGGAGTCAATTGATGGTAGATTAAAAACTTTGGAATGCCGTATTTCAACAGTGTAATCTGGACATACGAATTTAAAAACAAAAGTTAATCGTGTTGAAGCTGAAGTTACTGGTGTGAAAAGCGAAATTGATGAACTCAAGAAACATCTCTGTGTTGTCTCGGAAGAGGCTCGTTTCTTCAGAGATTCTACATCTAATTTATCAAACCGCCTAATGTCCCTTGAATATATATCTAATGACAGCAACCTAATTGTGTGGAATGTTCCGTGTGAAAGCCAAAATGAAGCTAAAGTTATTTTTGAAAAAATTTGTGAGGACGGTCTGCAGATGTCTGAAGTACCAGAGTTCTCTATTGTGATGGTAAAGAAGGAGAAAAGATTTTTTAAAGTGAATGTTCGGTCATCTGATGCTAAGGTAGATATATTAAAAAGAGGTAAACGGCTGAAAGGCAAGTCAGTAGCTAATCACATTAACATTCATGTGAGTGATGATGCACATATTTCTATTCGTGTTGCTTGAAAAAAGTTATTTGCAATGAAGGATAAATTGACTGCACTGGGTATATCGTCTTGGGTTTCGAATTCCATTCCGCCAGTTATATGTATCGAAAGAGCAAATGGAGTGAAAGCTGTTTATCGATATGATCAATTAATTCCCCAAATAAGCCAACCAATGTGTTTAGGAGGTGTTCCACAGTGAAATTATAATTATGTATTATGTCCATGTAATTTTTTTTTTGTTCTTTTGCCCTTTGCTTATATTTTTTCTTTTAATTGTATGTTTGTAGATGTTGTTTTTGTTGTCAAGATTAATTTATATCAAAGAGAAAAGTAAATAATTTCCCTTTTTTCCCTTTTAGTGTGAGTGTGTGGTGCGTTTGTGACTGTATATTGTGTAGGTATCCGGTAAATAAATATTGAGAATTTTGTAAGTTTGCAATTCATTCCTTCCTTGGCCGATATTGGAGAGGAAAAGTATTGCTTGTATTTTTTTCTGTTTATATATTTTCTTAATATATTTTCTTTTAATTTACTTATTGCTTGTGTTAGGGATAGTTATTTCAGTCATATTATTGTTGGTTTTATTTATTTCCGTTTTTTGAAGGAAGTCATTAAAGGCTCTTTTAACTTTCATTCGTCCCGGGATTTACTGAGAAGAATCATATTGGATAGTTATGATGATGAGCAGTACCGTTTAAATGATTTTGAAAATGGTTTTATAGATTGCGTCCACTTGAGAATAATCCACGGAGTTAGTAGATGAAAGTAGATTGATTGTTGTAGAGGAAAGTAAAATAGCAGTACGCTATATTAGCCCGGTTGATATTTCTGAATCGATGCCTAATGACTCTCTTGCAGTTTTCCATTTGAATTGTCGGGGACTGCAAAGCAGTGTAACATATTTAAATGAACTATGTATGTCTTCTGGAATTCAAATATTAGCTCTAGCCGAAACTTGGTTACAGAATCATAATTCTAGTTTATTAGAAATAGGTAATTATCGATTGTGTCTTAAGAATAGGGAAACTCGTCACCGTGGTGGACTGGGTGCTTACATTAGAAAAGACTTGCTAGTTATAGAAAGAGATGATTTAAGGGTTAATAGAGAAATGGTATTTGAGAGTTTGGTATTAGAGGTTAGCAAGAAATCCAAGGTGTTTTATTTGGTTGTTGTTTATAGACCTTCGTCAAGAAATATTAGTGAATTTTTTATGTTACTAGAAAAACAGTTGGACATGATTAGGAGTAGAAACTTACCTATATTTGTGTGTGGTGATTTTAATATTGACCTAATGAATTTGTTTATTAATACAGAAGTTAGCCAGTTTTTAAATAATATGCTGAGTTATGGGTTGAAGCCTACGATTACAGTCCCAACTAGGGTTACTATGAATTCAGCATCGTTGATTGATAATATTTTTGCTAATGTCAGTTACCATAATGCAAGTGTGATAATAAATGAAGTATCTGACCATTTTGGGATATTTTTAAGTGTTCAAAATTTTTTTAGTAAAGGTACTAGGCTTAACTCAAATTCACAAAATAGATACAAAAAAAGTGATCATTGATAATAATGTGCTCATTCTTTATAAAGTAACGTTAGAGAAATGTAATTTTGAATTTTTAAATAGTGATGAACTAGATATTAATGCTAAGTTTCAAAATTGGTATTCAACTATAAATAGTTTATTGATTGATTGTAGTATTTGTAAAAATGCAACTCGTCGTAGAGAAACTCCAAAGAAACCATGGATCATCCGAGCTCTTTTAAAGGGTATTATTAGAAGAAGATATTTGTTCAAAATGTGTGCAGCTAGTAATAGTGTAAGTGATAAAACAGAATACAAGATTTATAGTAACCAGTTAAATACACTACTTCGTAAAGCCAAAGCTGATTACTATCGTAATAAATTTAAATCTTGTGAAGGTAACCCTAGAAAAACATGGCAAATTATAAAATCCGTCGGAAGTCCTAATAATGATGGTATATTTCCTGACGGTATACATAATGATAGAACAAATGCTGATAGAGTGAGCCGTCATTTTGCTAATGTGGGGAAGGATTTGGTTCAAAGTATAGTTATTTCTGAGCATGGAGGTAGTTTTAAGAAATATTTATCGAGTGCAAGTGATGTTTCAGCTTATTTGAAGCCAATCAACGCTTCTGAGCTTTCTGAAACATTGAAAAAATAAAAAATTGGAGCTTCAGGCTCTGATGTTGTAACAGTTAAAACTTTAAAGTATATTTACCCTGTTATTTCCGGTCATTTAGTGTATTTATTTAATGAATGTTTAAGGACTGGAGTGTTTCCAAGTTGTTTTAAAATTGCAAAAGTTATTCCTGTCTATAAAGGTGGAGATAAAAATGTATTAGGAAATTATAGGCCCATTTCTTTATTACCAATAGTATCTAGATTGTTTGAGAAATTGATAGTTAAAAGAATGGTTGAATTTTTGGAGAGTAAGTCATTTTTTAATCCAAATCAATTTGGTTTTCGGAGGGGTTTATCTACTGAGCATGCTGTTTTATTTTTGACAACTTTTGTGAATGATGCGTTGGATAATGGTATGAAAGTCGCTTCTGTTTTTCTTGATATTGTAAAAGCTTTTGACTGCGTTGACCATTTTATACTCATTGCCAAATTAGAAAATTACAGTTTTAGAGGACCATTTCTTGAATTACTGTCCTCGTTTTTAAAAGAAAGAACTCAATATGTACAACTAGGGGATAATGTTTCTTCAGTCAGTAGTAATAAATTTGGAGTACCTCAAGGATCTGTTCTTGGTCCCCTGTTATTTCTAATTTTTATAAATGATTAATAACTGTGGCTGCACAAACAGGAATTCAGCTATTGAGTCGTATTAGTTCTTGTCTGGAGTTTGTACAAAATTGGATGAAGCTTAATAAGTTAAATTTGAATTATAGTAAATCATGCTTTTTATTGTATGGTAGGAGCTCAAATTATTACCCTTGGATAGACAGACTTAATATTGCTGATATGAGTATTTTAAGAATAAATTGTACAAAATATCTAGGAGTTTTAATTGATGAATGTCTCAGCTTTAGAGAACATATTGATTATATTAGTCTTAAACTCGCTAGGAAATGTTGGCATTTTAAGAAAGTTGCAGTATATTTTCCCAAGTGATACTTTAAGAACACTGTATTATTCCTTAATTCACCCTTATCTGCTATATTGTTGTAATGTTTGGGGTAGTACATTTCCTTATCATCTACATCATGTTCGAGTTTTGCAGAATAAAGCGCTTCGAGTGTTATGTGGTGTAGGTTTTAAAGACTCGGTACAAAAGAGGTATATAGAATGCAAAGTCTTGCCTTTAGCAGGACTTATTACTTTTTGTCGAAGCCTGTTTGTATATAAATATTTTCAAAATTGTTTACCAATATGTTTTAAAAGTATGTTTGAATTAGGAAGTGATATTCATACACATTCTACGAGACAGTCCGATATAATTCGTCGTCCGCTTGCTATTACCCGTAGATCTCAATTTTCTATTCGGCATCTAGGACCCCTTGCATGGAATTGTTTTCCTACGACTTTGAGAAACATGGATAGTTTTCTTGAATTTCGGCGGGAATTAAAGCTATTTTGCCTTAATATTTATGGTTTTGATAGTTGAGTGGACCTCAAGTGGAGCCAAGATGTTGGTTTTGTTTTTGGCGATACTAGTCAAGTGGTTTTAGTTTCTTTTTGTTTTGTCTCTTTTGAAGTGTAATTCCGTTTCGATTGAAATGCAGGGTAATTGATTTTTTCTTCTTCTTCTTTTCTTTTCTTTTTTCTTTTCCTTTTCTTTTCTTTTTTATATTTTTCTTCTTTTTCGTATTGTTTTTATTTGTATGTGTATTGGGGTTGTAAGCCCAAACAAGCTTTGCTTTGGGCCAAACATTTGGACAAAACATTTGCTTGTTTTGTTTTGTTATTTATATTAATAAACCCATCTTTCTCTCTCTCTCTCTCTCTCTCTCTCTCTCTAACTATTATTATTGTCATCATCTAAAGGAAATTTAACACGGATACCTGAGCTAAATCACAAAGTAACTGCAATCATAAATCCAATCATAAAAGATCATAAATAAATCATAAATCCAACCAAACACACAAAACGAACACTAAAATTTACTTTCCATATATTACTTATGCCTCTCACAAAACATTATACCATTTAAGCTTCACTTGTTTCTCATTTTCAATCAAGCATTATGCAGGTGGGACTCCTGGGAGGGGGGAACCAAACACTAGTTTACCTCTCTCTCACTTCTTTTAGTTTTGTTTTCAGGGAATTACGAATATAACGAAATCCTTTTCTCACACATTGTGTTATATAAACATTGAGAGATTCACGTCCGGCTATGCTTCTGAACAGAGTTTCACGCAATTTTTTGTTTTCTTGAAGGAAATTTGTCCTTATCATCCTGGAGCTGGATTTTGATCAATCGATCTCTAAATCCAAATATCTCAAATTGACAATTAATTCTATGATTAGAAAAAAGTGTGTCGACTTGGTCTTTAGCCCTCGATTTAGATTCAAGTCTAATATTCCATAAAATAATATTCCTTTTCTATCCAATTTTCTGTCGCAAGGACTCTCGATTCTAATTGACCCAAACCAGGTTCCTTTACAGTTTTTTTTGTGATGCTGATTTTTCCTGCTTCACACTAGATAGCTTTTTTTGGTGTTTCTCTCATAATTTCTAGATCTTGAAAACGAGATGCTAGGGACTCCATGATAGTCTTCTTAATTTTCGAAACATCATTTTAAGTTTCTTCGACAGTTTCAAGGAAAAAATTTAAGCACAATAGATCTTTCTTTTAGAAAGCACAGTGAAAGCCATCATAGTTATCTCGACAACTGCACTGAATCAGTTGGAGAAGCATTTGAGTAGTAGGGGATATATCAGTTATAATAGGTACATAACTGTTCTGTGGAAGGCTCCATACCTAGTAATCATGCATTGCTGAGCTATTGCTACTGAAACTGTCCTCAAGCGCGTCCATCTCATCATTGAAAAATAAATATGCCAATAAGACACTGATTCCTTGCACCAGCAAGCTGGGGTGGTAAGCGTTTGGGATGGACTCAACAAGCCTTATTATCTGCCCTTGATCTCAATAGACGGATGGCGAAGTCCATGCAAGGATTTGTCAGATTCAATTTTGAATAGGCGTAAAAGAGCGCGGTCACCTGTCACAATGAATTCTACCTTATGTGCCTGATATCAATAACACATTGGACTGGCTTTCAAAACCTTTAAAAGCGTAGAAAAAACACTGAATAGTGTGGTAGCACTGATTTAATGTATGGTAGCATAACTTTATGTAGAAGATGCTAAAACTTTTGCAGGATCAGCTGGATCTCCAGTCCAGAAACAAAGAGTTGCTTGATCGGGTTCTCCATAGTCCAACAGCAAGACCAACAAGTCAGCATCATTTCAAATTAAACAGTTGTCCCTCTTCTTAGCTGAAGCAAGTGCATTTTTACTACTAAGACGGCTGTAGCCCCTTTGGTTTACCGGAGGTAACACCTTAATTGCATACAACATGTTCTATGGGTAGGGAAGAAAATCTTTTTTCATCCAAAAAAGCTTTATAGTGGAAATGATATAAAATAAGGACACTATTTTTTTCTATCACTTCAGATGGGTATAATTGACTCACTTTCATAGCTGTAGAAAACAGCATCAGCTAAAAATAGAAATACTAATATACAAAAGGCTTATAATATGTAGCTAATTCTCAGTAAGTGGATAAACTCCGGGTCGACTTGCAGGACCCTGAATTTGAGGTAAGACTTCTAGTTTGGGATTAGAGCTGTCACTGATTGTGACTTAACTAATGAAATAGCACTAGTCGTCAACTTTAGGTCACAGCTACTCATGGCTTTGAAAACGCTTCTGGAAGAAGATGCAAAGATGGATTATCCATTAGCTGGAAGAAAATGAAAGTACTGGCATTGTAGCCAGAGTCTAAAGCCGATAATTCTAATTACTTGGTCACCGTGAACCAAATCAAAATGGTTGGTTATTTCCCTTATCATGCTTCTATCGAATCATCATAAGGATCCATTGCCTGCAAAATTGTCAACGGCACGGCCAAGCCCTCTGTGCGACTGATCTCAATCTGATTGATCCTACTATACAGAGCTTAAACTTGGCTTGAAACTGCAGCTGTGCAGCGCCGTCTCAACAGTGTTCAATCTAAGTGGCTTCGGGCAATTAAAGGAATCTGATGGACAAACTTTGTCAGAAATAGCCAACTACGAAGCATGAATTCCTAGTGTCCCTTGTCACACCAGGTTGCCCAGTGAACACTTTTCTTGCTCAGCAGCTTTTGCAGCAGCCTGCTGACACTCTGGATGGGATTTTTCACGACTTTGTACTAATCAGTAGCAGCTAAAAACGTCCAAGAGGAAGACCCAGTTTCAGGCAGAATAACAGTCTTAGGAAATTCCGTGACCAGGCTGAAGTTTCACTGTCTGACGCAGAGACTCTTCAAAAAGTCTAGCCTTAATTACTGGCCACGGGGCTTCATAACGCACGAGTAATGCAGAAAAGAATATCAATAGCTAATATATGAGCGTACCAGACAGATTCAAACCATCTGTTGACATCTCAGCAGAGAGCCGTTAAATTAATAGAGAAGCGTCTATTTCAATGGTTTGACATCACCCATATATTACTATTATGCAGTCAAGTCTACTGCATGATCTTTTTATTAAATGAACATGAGAAGATACGTTCAATCGTCATTGAGTTGAGTATTTTCATACCTATCTTTAGTGTCACATTAACTTCCAAGTTTGGCGCAGCTCCTAAACTGGACAAGATGCTTAGCGGACTCTCAGCACCTATTACTGGGCCCGGTAACTGCACAAAGTTGAGCAGCCACAGCATATCTGAGATTTGACACGTTCTTTTCGATATGATAAATGGATGACTCAACATGCTGGTCTTTTGTCACACAGGTTATTGCAGTAAGAGATTGCATAAAAGGGTCAATTTGTCCACAGGCTGACCTTGACCATGTTCATACAGCCTTTTTGAACACAAAAAAAATCCATGACTTGTTATCAGACCTCCAAGTGCTTAGGAGTGCATCTAAATAGTTTGGAAACTAATTCTTACCAAGAACTGTTTTCATCGAGGTCATTTGTCCATTTTGTCCATCATCTGCTTTACATATGACACTGGGATTTGTGCGGAATTTCAAGCAAATGTTGCAGAAAATGTGGGTTTGGTTAAATTTGGTTCGGAATAAAAAAAAAAGATGGGTTTATATTTGATTTATTGAGAATGAAATTTTAAAGTAAAATATATCACTAGTAGAATTTTCATTCCTTCTGACCTCAATTAGAGTATGAGTGAGTAGAAAAATGATTGGATTATTAAAATTTGACATGACCATCTCCTCTCGGTCTAAATTAGTAGAAAACAATTTTCAAGTCAAGAACATACTACACAAGTTACAATATGGATAGCAATTTAATTTTTCACCCACTCCTCAACTCTTCCTCAATATTTTGTGCCGAAAATTTCCGCTGCTCAGACACCGATCTGAAACCGATCAGACACCGATTTCCGACCATTCAGACCATTTAAATGCTTTCAGACCATTTAAGCTTCAGCTTGGCAGAAACTGTATGAATTTATATTTATAAATAAATATACTTTATAGTCTTCATTTATTGGTGTCAAAAAATTTCAAAATATACTTTTTTCAACAGTTTGTGCACATGACTTGTGCGTACCCGGTTGAGCAGTAATAGCCACCTTGATCGTAAAGGTAAGGCAATCCAATGGCAAGACTCTTTGAATTGGCTTATTCCATAATTTCTCAAAAATTATCTCAGAAGCTTAATGTTTAGTAGCGGGGGGTTACATTCCAGTGGAAGCCTGTCCGTTTATTGTAAGTTCATTTCTGAGCCCCTCTAATTGTACTAGTGAAATGACTAAGGCTAAATATGTCGAAGGAGAAAATATTCTATTTCATTTTTGTCAAAAGAAAAACTAAAAAAAAGGATTCAATATATTATTACATTTTCGCAGAGCTTTAAAAGTTTGGTATGCTGATTTATTTTTTGATTTTGCAGTGTAGTGTTCTGCATACAATTTGTGAAACAGACATTCTTAAGTCTTTTGACGAAACTTAATTTTTGTTTTTACAAAAATTAACATTCTTAAGTCTTTGCCACCCGGAGAAATATTATCTTTACTACAACACTAATAAGATCATATTTATGCTATGTCATCCCACTACGCCATCAACTGTATTTCATTACTCGTTATGTCATTTAACGTCATCTACTTGCCCCAGCCCACTTTCTTTAATTCGGAATAAATCCTTCACAAGGCATATAATAGAGTATCAATGCTCATTAAGTGAAAGGGTTACAGAATCAAATAGATGGTAAGACTAGTCTCCGTTTATTTCATCATTTAATTGTTTTTCTACCTGTCACTTCACTTACTTCGACAAAAATTCTTTTTAATAACATTCCTCTACTCACTTCTTGAATACTGGCAGGGTCTCCAAAGAAGGGTGCACAAAGAGATCAAGCACTGTTTTTTTCTTCATCATACCATCCAATTTTCTGCCTCAGCATAGCAGAAAAACTAACATTAGCACTAATACTCACTACAACGTCTTAATACTACGCAAGCTTGTTGCGCCAACAACTAAATATTAAGGTTCAACACGTTCTTAATAGTAGAAATGCGTTTATATATCTATAAAATCTTACTTATTAGGACAAGGTCTCAAAACTATTGAAGGCCTTCCATGGTCACTGGCAACGCTGTCGCTTGCCAACCATGCCATCGGTGAGCCTAAAGTTTGTACCTGTCATCCTTAATTTTTTTTAAAATAATTGTCGGAACTGATTGCCAAGGCTTGATAAACATAACATTTATGTTCAATTACGCTTTGATAGTCTTGGCTTCAGTTGGGGAAGAGAAAAATACGAATTTAAAGTATGAATGTATTTGTTTTGAAAAATTTCGACTCAACATCTGACTATTGATGCAACTCTAAAGTTAAGCTATAACACCAATAACAAATTCCTCTACTCACCCCTTGAATACTGGCAGCGTCTCCAGAAAGGCGTGCACAAAGGGATCCAGCACTGTTTTCTTCTTCATCATACCATCCAATTTCCTGCCTCAACATAGCAGAAAAAGTCCATCCTCGAACTCGCGATGTTAAACGTTCACCAGCTATCGCAAACATGAATGCCTTCAAAAGGAAAACAGTTCACCCGCAGTTTTAAAATCTCATAGCTAAAACAAGTAATTAAAAGAATTCTTTTTTTGAGGACGATGCTGAGTTATTAGGCATGATACATATTTTTCAAAGGGTTTTGATAATATGTGCTTCTTTTCTTGAAACATCAAGAGAAAAAAAAGGTGAGAGAAATATACGATAATATACATGATAAAAAATAAAGACCCTACAGAGTCATTTCTGGTGCAATAAGTTTCCACCATGTTCGCCATCCCGGTTGCAGTCTGTTTCACAGAGACAGGTAGTAAGTCTGATGCCTAACCGTGCAGAGACTTGGATTGATCCCTGAGCACCCTATTGCTAAGTGGAGATTTATCCACAATGCTACCACTAGGATGGTATATACTACCCCAAAAATTGTTGAAAGTGATTTGGTGTGCTACAAGGTAAATTGAACCGATTCAAAGTAACCTTAAAGCAGTGTTAATAATTTAGTATTATCATACCATTAGTCGTGATCATAGAAAAGCACAACCCCAACCGTAAACGTTGATTGGAAATCAGTTCAGCTAGTGATTTCAAGTGACATTTCATTTGGATTAACCGTCATCGTTCTGTAGCTGCACTGGATTTTTTTATTAGTTGTCAGAACATTAAAGCTTACGGTCAGTCAATTTATCTTTAAAAAAGGAGACCTTACAAAGGAACACGTCTGTCCAGTTAACATTCACTGTCAGAAACAAAATTTAACCAAATATATGTAATAACAATAATAATAATAATAATAATTTATTCTTGCTACTTCTATTAAACACCAAAAAATTGGAGTATATAAAAAGAAAAAAAGGAAACAAGAAAATCAAACACAAAAAAATTTCTTACGAAATAAAAACTTGAGCATTGAAGCTTGTACAGCACGTATGGGGTTTGAATTTGGAAAGCAACTTCACTGCCCTTTTCCGGGTACTTCTTTTCAGAGGATGGCATGACATCAACTGGATTAGCAACGCTCAGAGACTGTAGGATCTGAGGGTTACGACCCTGTTGTGAATATCTGAGCAGGGATTTTAAACATTTGCAGCAAACTGATTGCAATTACGATGGCACAGATTGTAAAAACGAAATCCTATAGTGCCGATAGGTTTAGACCTTGTTAGGTTTATAGTGAGAACAGAATTTAAATGAGTTATGATTTATGACAAATAAGGAAACACATTAATTGTCTTAAATTCAGAATTTAACAGTTGGGAACTTAAGAATTCTCAGAACCATTTCACGTAACTCTACCTGATTTGGTCATGGAATCAAAACCTTAATATTTATAAAGACCTGTCTATGGCAGAGACTCAGGAAAATGGATTCTATCCTATACCAACGTGTCTTGAAATAGAGAGGTCCTTAAATCTCAAGTTCCCACCTGGAATTTATTCTGTCATCTGTTTGAAAGACAATTGTCTCCTCAATGTATATTCTGCAAAAATTAGCACTGAATAAAAACTCACCTTGGAAACATCTTGCAAACTATCTGTGATCGCAGTTACTTAATTTTGAAAACCACACTTAATTTCTAAGTAGGAAAACCAAAATCCCTTGCCACATGAGAAAAAAAAGCTCCTGCATTGTGATTCACGCAATAAAGAATTGGCCAAAATTAATTCAAAGTCAGCAAAACACCACAACCTCGGCCGGTCCAACGGGGGTGTTCCGACATTCCAGCTGCAGTCAACTGGTTCTTTTGTCGGTGGTGTTCGAAGCATACGCCGACACGTTGCCAGGGTTGATATTCAGCATTGGAAGTACCGATTAGACTAGGCAAGGCTCTGTAAAATTCAGCCTATTGGCACCAATGGAAGTAACGCGGAAGTATTGGCCTCGAAAAGTGCCCCTCCTCCATCCCAATTTGTTTAAAGTCTCACTCTTTACACCCTTCCATAGAATTCCCATTTTTCCTACATCTTTCCTTACGACATCCTCCCAACCCATTTGGAGACAAACTGATTTCCATCTGGCCCTAGATGGTTGGCCGAAAAGGATGATCTTCGGCAATGATATCATTCTTCATCCCCAGAAGGGGTCCTAACCATCCAAAACTTTATCTCCTCATAGCCCTAGACAGTAGAACAGAACCATGTTTTTTTACAGCCTACTGTTTTAAATTAATTGACATAACTGAAAAATTTTAGCATGCTTTAGCTTCAAATACAATTATTGGTTATCGGTACTTAGTTTCTTATAAACTCTGATGGTGTACTGTTAGAATTGTATCTTCAGTGGATTTAAGCTTAAGTCAATAATTTCACAGCCTGTCACAAAACTGATAGAGGTTTTCTTGTAACGAGGTCAGTTTGAGAGCTGTAAACGTGATAATTTCGAGAAGCTATCAGAGATTCGAGAGTTAATTCCTTATGGCAAACTTGAAAGTTTCGTTGATATTCAAATCATTTGTCGTAATTTATGTGCTTGTATCGAAGATGAAAACACAGAAATATACTACTACTACTAAAAAGTCACCACAGCATCAAGCTGCCTGAGGTCAAAATAGCTACGCATGAGACGGTTGCCCGAAAAGGTTTGTCTTTGGCAATCTGTCATCCTTCATCCACAGAGCGTGCCCTGGCCATCTCAACCTTTCTTTCCTTATAGCCCTAAAAAGCGAATTGAACCACATTTTCCATACAACCTACAGTACGGGCACCCTGAACAATCTGTAGGCAATTTATCTGGAAAATATCAAGAAATCTTCATCCACTTTACAGAGCACCCATGCTTCAGAGCCATATTTGACCACTGTCATCACTCTACAGCTCAATATTCTAATCTTTTTTTTGCAGAATTATCTTCCTGTTCTTCCAAACTTTCTTCAACTGTAAAAAATCATCCTGAATGTTTACTATTTTAGTTTTAACATATTCACTGCTCCCACCGTCTTTACTAATAATATTGCCAAGGTAAGTGAAGCTGCCCACCTGATCAATTTTTTCATTATCCAATGTCATCTTTTTATCTTCACTTATTTCTAGCCTTAGTGACTTAATCATATTAACATTAATTTTCGAACCTATTCTAGCACCCTGAAATCGCGAAACCTCTGAAGTTCCTTCAGTTTACTCACACTTTCATCTAGGATGCTTAAATTATCAGAAAAATCGAAGTCAAGGAGAGTTTTTCCACCCAATTTGATTCTGTGGTCTCCCACTACCTTTCTTGTGCTGCTTAATACAAAATCCATCAAAATGATACGTATAAGGGGAAGAACACAACCCTGCTTAACTCCTGATTGAATACAAAAACCAGCTGCCAATGTATTTGTCTGGTATACCAGTCATGGATAAGATCTTTGCTAAATCTTTTCTATCAATAGAATCGAACGCTGGCACAAAATCTTTAGAACCGAGAACTTCTTTAGGACCAAAAATGTTTTACAACTAAGGCACTTCTCAATTACTAACTTGAGAGTGAAAATTTGGTCGACACATCCTCTACCTTTTCTAAAGTCGCACTGTTATTCTCTTAAAACTTTCTGCAGCATCTCTCAGTCTAAAGAGTATAATATTATTATGTAATTTGCTGCCTACAGAGACCAGACTAATGCCTCGATAATTCCGACATTCACTCTTATCACCATTCTTATACAATGGTTTAATTAAGGTTTTCCTAAAACTGCAAGGTACTCTCTCTTTTTCAAAAATTACATTCATAATCTTCAGTAGTTTCTAACCTTAGAGTCACCATATATAAGAAACTCATTAGCCTCAATATCAGCATCTGAAGTATTATTTTTTCAATCCTTTTAGTACTGTCGCTAATTCTTCCTTACAAAACAAGTCTTCCTTCATATCCAAAGTGTCAAAAACTTTTCATTTTTCTCTCTATCGTTTCCTCCAACTGTATGTCGGTTTAGCACATTCTCAAAATGTTCTGCCTATCTCTCTTTAACTCTTTCCTTATCACTAAGTGTGATAACCGTTGCTATCTTTAAGTGGGACAAGTCCAAATTGACTGCTCCCTCTCAATTTTTAAGATGTAAGTACAATTTTACCATTATGCCATCTACCTGTGTCTTCCAGATCCTCGATAATTTTATCTATGGCCTCCACTTCACGCCTCCTTAGTTCATATTTTAATGCCTTCTCCCCTTGTATTACTTTCCATTTGTTTGCATGTGATCTATCACTCAGACAATTCTCATACAAACCTATTCTCCTCTTTATTAAACCTAAAGCTTTTTCAATAATATTCCCACCTGCAGTCTTAATGTTTTTGTTTTCCTAAAATTATTCCAACCATCTTCCATATTGTAAAATTTTAAACTTGCAAGTTTGGTATTCAACTGTTCCTGGAATGTTTCTCTCAAATTCTCATCCTGGAGTCAATTAACATCATAACTTCTTGGAGGTAGTTACCCTTCTGACATTTCAGCTTTAAATTAACCCTAGACACTATTATATATTCATCTTTACTTTAACATCAGTAACAGCACTCCTATGTACCCTGGTATCTTGTATTGATCCTGCCAGTGCTTGGTTCACTATCACATAATCAATAAGGTTTGCTGTCTTGCCATCACGTGAATATCATGTCACTTAAGGGCAACGTTATTACCAAACACCATATCGGTTATAGCTAGCTTGTTACACCTACACAATTGCAAAAGTTTGTAGCCATTACTGTTTTCTTTCCCTACACCAAACTTACATGGGCTAGGATACCCTCTCTTCCTATCTCTAACAGCCTTTCTATCTCTATCTCTACCAACTTTACCACAATTTTTCTACCTGGGACCCTCCTGTAACTGTAAATAAAATTCATCTGAGTCACTTGTATTTACATCAGTCGGTTCAACAGGGGTATATACTACTATAATTGATACCCTGCACTTTTTAATCATATAATGAGCAATTAGTATTCTATTATGAATAGATTCCCAGCCTACATTCCCAAAATCCTGCAAAGATAGTGTGACAAAAGAAATAATTTAAGTATTGATAAGGAATTGGAGCGTCATTTTTGCTTACCTGAAAAAAACTAGCGATTCCTGCAAGGATTCCGACAAGCAAAAATAACAGGGAATATCTAATCGTTTCTTGCCTTGCAACTTCTATGTCTGTAAAACTTAGACTCTGAAATAAAAAATTAATTGAAATTGAATTAGTGCCATTTTAGCTAATGATTGAATCATAAGCAATGATTGCACTCGGTTTCAAGATAGATAGAGTATAAGAAACGGGATGATAGGAAGGAAAGGAGTTAAAGTAGTGACCTACTTGTAAGGGATAGAAACCTGAGCTGACAATCATAGTGTGGTACCGTGACCTATGAAATATACTGAGCTCAGAAATTGGGAGGGTGAGCTAGCCTTTTATTGCCAAAAATGTATTTGTATACTTGTAAAATATAATTTCATCTCCCTCCAAGATAAGAAAATGTTAGATAGACTCCACTGGCTACAAAGCCATTCTAATTTAAAGATCCTTTGTGTTTATAGTTGTAGCAGTATATGCAACAAAAAAAAGCGACTCACAAAAAAGCGATTGTTTAGAATGTAATATTGTCTTTCCATTGGTACAGTATACATAACATTAGTATTTTCGTAGAGGGAGGCGAAAACAACGAATAATATGACTTTACCATTAGTTCTTTTTATTTCAGATAATTGTTATGTAAAAATTAATAACAAGTAAAACTTAAAGGAAAAAATCCGGTTTCGTCACAAATCGAATTGGAATGTCACTATTTTTCTATGACACGGATACAAGATCGAAGGTTCAGAGATCTACAAACCTTTAATACAAAATGCAGTTTTAGGAAGAGGAAAATATTGCTGGAGGATGTCACTGGAGGATAATAAAATATTATTAACAATCTTAGTAGTAGATTCTCCAACAAAATCAAATCATAGAGTATGTAAAACTAAAACCTAAAATAAAATTTAGGAAACATGAAACCTTTAAACCCATATTCAAAATTTGAATCTGGCAAGTGACTTTGTGGCCAGCAAGCGACCACTTGGCTTGATAAAGTTTACGGAATTTCACATTTTTGGTCAAATATTTGAGAGCAATAGAGTGTCTTCCTTTTTAATTATACTTATCTGGCTAAAAACAAACAAAATCTGAAAAAATATAGCTCAAATTCTATCATGAGTTTCATGTCAACCGGTTTTTATTAGTGTTAATTTACAAAATGGATTACCGCACGTTTTTGTGACACAGCTTTTTCCTTCGAACTCGGGACCTTTCCGAGTCACCCAGGGTATTGGCGAAGAGGTAGAGTCGTTCCTCAATTATGCTGTCCTTACAACATCTTTCCTTCAGGGCTGAATGGACGTGTTTGCATTTAGTTGCTTTACTGATATGTTTTACAGAGTGAAAGTTTGCTTCATTAATACATTCCGTTGGTTAAAACTTCAGATTAAATTAAGTGTTTGTTTCTTAAGGCTTGAATTTGAACCTAGTTCTACAATTGTCAAAATATGCAATTTTTTAGAATTTTTTAGAAAACACATCAAACTGAAACACGGCTCCAGGGCTCCACGCCATTCTTGGGATATGCAGCTTTTCCTTCCTTTCTGACAGTTCACTATCAAACAGTTCATGGTAACGAACTGTAGTAAGGAGCGACCCGGCTCAATAGAATCTAAAAGTCTAAAAAACGGGATTTGATACTAATAGATACATCAAATGAATCGGATTTTTATGTTAATTTTAAACATATTAGTTTCATAAAATTTAGTCTTACCCATAAAAAGTTACAAGCCTGAGAAAATTTGCCTTATTTTTAAAAATAGGTGGAAATGCCCCTTAAACGTCATAGTATCTTGACCAAAATCATACCATCACGTTCAGGGTATCAGAGAACCCTACTGTAGAAGTTTCAAGCGTCTATCTATAAAAATGAGGAATTTTGTATTTTTTGCTAGAAGCCCGATTACGGGTCCATGTTAATTTGTTTTTTTTTCTTCTTTTTTTGCCAAGGGTTATCGCATCCACCCAGTGGTCCTACAATGTCACAAAAGGGCTCATTCTAACGACAATCAAAAGTTCTAGTGCCCTTTTTAAGTGACCAAAAACAATTCAGGGCACCAAGGCTCCCTCCTCACGCTCATTGTTTCCCCAAAGTCACCGGATCAAAATTGTGAGATAACCGTTTTGTTCAGCATAGTCAAATTATCTAATAACTATCTCTTTGGCGATAACTTACTCCCCCACAGTCCTCGGGGGAGGGGCTGCAAGTCACAAACTTTGACCATTGTCTATATAAAGAAATGGTTATTGGAAAGTGTACAGACGTTTTCAGGGAGATTTTTTCTGGTTGGGCGGGGGGATTAGGGGGGAGGGGTTACGTGGGATCATCTTTCCATAGAGAATTTATCATAAGGGAAGAGAAATTCCATGAAGGGGGCGCAGGATTTTCTAGCATTCTTTAAAAAAAAACAATGAAAAAATAAATACAAGACATTTTTTCAACTGGATGTAAGGAGCAGCATTAAAATTTAAAACGAACAGAAATTATCACGCATATGATGAGGTTCATCTCCTCCTGAATACCTCGCTCTTTATGCTAAAGTATTTTTCGTTATTTCAACTATTTATTCTACGACCTTTGTGATTCAAGGGTCATTCTTAAACAATTGGGATAAAATTTAAGCTTTAGTGTAAAGAGCGTGGTATTGACGATAGGGCGAACCCTCTCATATACTTAATAAAAATATACGAATATAGAAGCTCGTTAAGTAAGTTAATTCGTAAGTTACCTATATTTATTACTAATAAAACGTTCATAAAAAAATAAAAAGTTCTAGTTGCCTTTTTAAGTAATCAAAAAATTAGAGGGCAAAAAGGCCTTCTCCCCCGCCTCTTTTTCTCAAAATCCTCCAATTAAAATTGTGAGAAAGCCATTTAGCCACAAAAAATAATATGCAAATTTCATTTTAATTATTCATGTGCGGAGAACCAAAATCAGAAGATATGTTAATTCAAAAACGTTCAGAAATTAAATAAAAAAAAACAAGTTTTTTTCAACTGAAAGTAAGGAGCGACATTAAAACTTAAAACGAGCAGAAGTTATTCCGTATATGAAAGGGGTTGTTTCCTCCTAAACGCCCCGCTCTTATACGCTAAAGTTTTTTTTTTATTGTTTTAAAAAGTAGAGTTGTGAGAAAGGGTCAAACTTTAGCGTAAAGAGCGGGGCGTTTAGGAGGGAACAGCCCCTATCATATTCGGAGTAATTTCTGCTTGTCTGAAGTTTTATTGTTGCTCCTCACTTTCAGTTGAAAAAACTTGTTTTTTTTATTTAATCCTAGCATGGGCGATATGCATTTTTGCGCGTAAAATTGAAATTTTCAAAGCTAAAAAAGCACTTCTTTGAAAGTAAATCTTGAGTGCCACAAACACTAAAATTATAAAATAAAAGACTATAAAATGTATTTTAGGTGCAGTAATATGTTTTAGTAGGATAAAGGATTGGCAATCACAGAGACAGACATATTTAAGCCTTTTTAGCCACAAACTTACTAAAATAAGGTTTTCTTGCAATTTGATTGAGATTCAAACCAAAAACATCTTAGGTATACAATAAATGCTGAAGTATCAGTGGATGAGTTTACTGGGTTTTCCATTCGTTATTCAGTCAACGCAACAAGCTCTACAAGCTTTTTATCTCTATTGCTATATAAACTCTAAATATGAGTAACAAAAAGAATTTCCTCTTTTTCTGAGCTACACTCTCCGAAATTTTGACTGTCTTAGTTTTTATACCCTATTTGTCTTTTTTTCCTTGTTTTTTTTTTTCCATGAAATTAATGTCTTTGGTTTAATCACAAAATACAGCATTTATCTATCTATCTATCTAACTAAAAAGAACTTACTCCCAACACTTCTCCAAATAGAATGGCAAATGCTATATTTGAGCCTCCAACAATACAAGCAGATATGACACCAACAACCATATACGGCCATTCCGGACTGTTAGCTTTTAATAATCGAAAAATAGATATTTCCTTTTCATCTTCTTCTTCCAAATTTGGTTCTGATTGGCTAGATCCTCTCTATAAAAAATGTTGCCAAATCATTTATTTATTTAACGTAAAGCATAAACCTGCCAGCTTTGATTTATAGTTTATAAAAAAAATTTAACAAGCAAACTCTACAAAACGGAATTTTGATACCAATAGATATATTAAAAGAGTTGGTTTAGAATGCTGATTCCAAATATATCATTTTCATTAAGTTTAGTTTTACCCATTAAGGCCACGATCCTGAGAAAATTTGCCTGATTTTCGAAAAAACGTCAAATCGTTCCCTTAAAATTCATAGAATATTAACGAAAATCATACCAGCAGATGTAGCGTATCAGAGAACTGTACTGTAGAGGTTTCAAGCTCATATCTGCAAAAATGTGTAATTTTGTATTTTTTGCCAGAAGAAAGATCAAGGCTGTGTGTTTATTTGTTTTGTTTTTTTTCCCAGGAGTGATCGTATCGACTCAGTGGTACTATAATATCGGGAGACAGTCCATTCGAACGGACATCAACAGTTCTAGTGTCCTTTTTAAGTGACCAAAAAGATTGGGGGGGGGCCAACTAGTACACTTTTTTCTAAAAATCTTCAGATGAAAATTTTTAGATAGCTATTTTGTTAATATAGTTGAAATGCCAAAAAACTATACCTTTGGAGATAAAATAACCGCCCACAGCCCCAAGGGAAAGGTCTCTAAGTTATAAATTTGCCCATTGTTTACGCATTATATTTGTTATTGGGAAGTATACAAAACATTTTTCGGGTTTGAGGGGATAAATTTTCTGAAGAAGGGATTTTCCAAGGGGAGAATTTTCCACGGGAAGGAATGTTTTCACGGGGTGTATTCCTCAGTGGAAATTTTACCATGAGGGAATTTGCCAGAATTCCTATACGAAATTTTCCTTATGTCTTGCTTTCTCTTTGCCAACTCAATTTTATGTGTGGAAATGTTAATGGTAATTGTTTGGGGTAAATTTCATCAGGATTGAATTTTCTAGATACTATATACGTGGGGAGAAGGGATTTTCCTTGGAGATGGAGCCAGATTTTCTGGTATTATTTAAAAAAAAACACCAGAAATTAAAGAAAGAACAAGTTTCCTGTAACTGAAAGTTAGGAGCAACATTAAAACTTAAAACAGATGGAAATTATTAAGTTATGAGGGGGTCGCCCCCTCCTCAAAGCCTCGCTCTTTACTCCAAAGTTTGAATTTTATCCCAGTTCTTTAAGAACGACTCCTGATAAACAATGTTCGTTTAATTAGAAGAATAAAAAGTTTTTTGAAAATATTAAAAAAATTAAGTTTAAAGAGCAAGGTGTTGAGAAGGGGGCAAACCCCCTCATATATGTCTTAATCTCTTCGTTTAAGCTTTTATGTTGCTCCTTACTTTCAGTTTTACAAAAACTTGTGTTTCTGTTTGATTGCTAGTCAAAACGTCTCAGAATTATCAGAAAGCCTAGATAGATTATTTTAAATTGGTACGAAGTGTTCCAGAAAGAGGATTCGATAGCACTGGTAAAAATTTTCCATGGGGGTTAATTTAATTTTAGTCTTTTAGTAAATTAACCAATATAAAGAGCTTAGAATAGTATTTGAATCCTCATTTGGACGTGGGATTGCAAGAAAAGCGTCAGTTTTAAGGCGAATTTATTAGGGACAGAAACTTCCCATTTTACTACGGAGACGATGGTCTATTTAGGAAATTGAACTTTTTTTTTGAAAATTCTATCTTCTAAATTAGTTCTTTATAAAATTTAACTAGGGCGTATTTGAGGAATTCTATAAGTTAGGTTTATTTTTAACCCTTTCCCTCATACACAAAAAAAGTGTAGGGTTTTTTTTCAGAGATCATTACTGCTCAAGAAAGATCAAAGCTATGTTGTACGACCATTAGATTTGATATATAAGAAAAATCCATGGTGGGATATTCTCCTTCATATATAAGAGAGCTATGGTCATTTAAGTTTTAGTAATAGACTGTAATTCTTAACAACAGATTGTAACAACACTCCCCTTTTATTATATGCATTTTAGAGTTCATATATATATATATATATATATATATATATATATATATATATATATATATATATATATATATAAATGAATTTATAAATATGTATTAGAGAATTTATTCTTTTTGAAGTCCTTATCATTCCTTAGCTTCAAGAGAAACAGAAGCAATCATTCATTTATGAAGCGAGAGTTTCCTCTTTAGTTAACCAAAGTTAATGTCTTTCCTGAATAAAACGTCAAAAGTGAAGAATAAACTGGAATGATGTTTTCTTAATGTTAGATTTCCATTGAATTGATCCTTTGCTTGATTTTCTTGGACCGTTGGTTCGACACCATTACCTCGAACAAAAAATAAACACACATCTGCAATCTCTCTTCTCGAAAAAAATCTAGTGCTCCCAATTTTTGTAAAAACATGCTCGATAAGTCAGCAAAACAATTTTCTGTCATGATGAATTTAATACAGTGATTTTAGTCGGATCATTGAACATTTGGGGTATATTGCGCTGTTTTTCAGAAATATGGTAGATTTTCTCAAGTTCATAGCTTTTGATGTTTAACTTTAAACTCACTGATTTTATATATTCAGATTCACAATAAAAGTCGCTTTTTTATTTATAATTCTCTTTAATTAGCACCAAAGCCAAAGAAAATCAGAATAACTATAAAGCAGATACACAGCTTCTTTTTTGATTTCATTGGTTGACATGTTGAATATTATCAATATATCTAATTGACAAACCAATAAAGAACTGTTTCTCCCCTGGATTCTGACTTTGTTGGATTTTCTTGATAATCGAAGCGACGAAAAACTGCCATATTGGATAGCCTATTATTATTAGGCTATTCAATACTGTATTAGTTTCAATACAGTATCCAATACTATTCCATATTTTTTCTACTCTCTATTTGAAAGGGTAAAGGAGCTCTGCCAATACAGTCCAATACAGTATCCAATACTGTATTAGTTATTAGTTTATATTTTGTTAGTTTCTTTGTTTTTGTCTGCGCTTTTCGTTCCCTTTTATTTAATTTTCATTTTCCGTTTTAATGCAACCAAGTTTTTTTTTTGTTGATAAAGACGTGAAGTCGAAATATTCGGCCCTTTTTTATTGTTACTAATTCGTTCTTTTCTGTTTTTTCTAGTGTCCTATTTAAAACGTTATATCCAATTTATCTGTTTTTATTTGTTTAATTTGTAAATAGAAATGGAATGGGACCTAAGAAATTACTCCAAAGACTTATTTGAGTCTCGACAATAAAACTCAACAATAAGGAATTTGAATTTTCATGACTTTTCATATTCTGTTTTAATGTAATTCGGCTGTTTTGTTGTTGTTTTTTTTTTGGTTATAAAGACGTCAAGGTGTGAAGTCAAAATATCCGGCCCTTTTTATTGTTACCAATTTTTTTTCTGCTTTTTCCAGTGTCCCATTTAAAACGTTGTACCCAATTTTTTATGTTTTCATTTGTTGAATCTGTAAACAGAAATGGAACGGGACCTAAGAAATTACTCAAAAGAATTATTTGAGTCTCAGCAATGAAACTCGAGAATAATGGTCATTCATTTCTTACAGTTCTGTTTGATGACGTAAAATAGTTCGTAAGAACGAACTATTGGTAAAAAGACCAAAACTCTACACAGTACGAGTTTGAAAACAACATATATATATAGACAAGGCCACTTTTTAGACTGACTCCCACACATTTTTATGTTTTATAATAACTTTAAGTTTAAATTTACTAATAAAAGCTTATTATGTTAAGTTGATTTATACAATTTCAGAAAAGTGAATGAAAAACCCCTCAAAAGTGCTTAGCGCGAATAACAGTGTAAATTGTATAAATTTACCTTGATCTTTGTTCTTAATATAACGTCTATCGTCAAATTCTGAGTTTATAAGAATTAGCTAAAGATTGTTCAAGTCCCTAAATAAGGAACTGCATAAATTGTAGGCCTAGTACTTTTGTCTAATGTTTTTTCTCTCTAATTTACTATTGTTTAAAACTATTGGCCGTAAAATTTTGCAAAAGCTTGTTATTTAAGTGACAGTTGCCATTTCTAGTCACTTTCTAAGAGTCAAAAGCGATGGGAGGGTAGCTAAGTCTCTTCAGCGCCCATTCTCTACTTTAGGACCCCTGGCGGCCAAACAAGATGCCACATCTAAGTTTCAAGATTGTTCACTAAAGATTGAAAAGTCCTTCAAAATTAAATGATAAAGATGTTTACACAATATTCATAATAACTACTAATTATTCAACAAAAAGAGAAAACATGGATCATGAAATTTGTTAAAAATTAAGTAAATGATTTTGCAAGCGAATCTTTATAGACCTTTTATTCTTTTTATCAGTACTTTATTTTAGAATTTTTACCTTTGTTTCTTGAATAAATTTGATGATAATTCAAAGTATCACGTCAGGGAAATTTACAAAGGCCGTTAGTTGTCTTTGACGAACCCTGTTTGATTTCTTATTTGTTGTATCATAGAATATTGCATCTTATCCTTCCCAAACCAGAAAAAAAGTTAAAACAAACTAACGACTCATATTGGGATTTAAATCAAACAGGAATTATTTCATATAAAAGTGGTCGGCTGCTCAACCCCAATCTCTTAACTTTAAATTACAAAAGGTGGGGGAGGGGGTTCCAAAAAACTTAGACGCATAAAAATTTATGTAAAATAATTTTTGTTAAGTTTTTATGTGTCAAAGAAACATTTTGGGTATGGATGGGTCCTTTCGCAACCAAAAATGAAAAGAGAAATGAATTAAACACCTGACATTAAATGAAAGATTAAATTTTTAATTAGAAATGGGTCAAATTGCAATGGGCATTACATATGATTGCCTTTTTAAAAGTTTGAACTGGAAATTTCATTATTGAAAGCAAAAGCACCAATAAGCTCCTCAGTTCATGAGGCTTTGAGGCACAAAGTTTTAGCGTAAGGAGCATGGACTGAGGAGGTAAATCTCCTATATAAAGAATAATTAATGTAGGCTCTAACGTTTCTCTTTCTTTTGTTATGAAAGTTTTATTTTATTATCTAATGTTTTTTGGTTTTTAGCACCTTATACAGGATTATCCTATACTTCAAGAAAACGAGCTAATTTACCGTATTTGGTCTTTTATTACCTTTTATAACCTTTTGTTGCCTATTTAACGTTTGAACTGAAAATTTTATTACTGAAAGCAAGAGCACATCAATAAGATCTTCCATTCTTGAGGCTTTGAGGCAAAAAGGAAGATTTTAGCGTAAGGATTGGAGGTTGAGGAGGCAGGTCGTCATTTAATATAAAAAACAATTTATGTTAATCTCAACTTTAATGTCACAATTTTTTTACTCTGAAAAAGTTAAATTTTTCTGCTGATTTCTTTGGTTTTTAATATCTTATCCAGGATTATCCTTAATACGGAGGTTGCTTAAAGCTTGACGTTATCATAACAAATACTTCAAGAAAATACTAATTTTCCATATATTGCTTCAAAATAAAAAATACTTTCCAGAATAAATTTTCTTGTACATAATAAGAGAGTGCACTTTTTTTTACAGTTTCTTACTAAATAATTTCCTAAGCAGGACTCTCTTAAATTGAGGCAAGATGCCTTCACCCTTCAAACCCTTTTTTAAAATTTAAAAAAATATCCGCCTAACACGTCTTTGATCTTAGTTAAAAGATAATGATCCTTGCAAAGGGGACCTTCAAAATTTGTGCCCAGGGACGAGGGAGTGGGTGTTTTAGAAAAATAGGAAATTGTATTTTAGTGGTCTGAAGTGCATTTTGTCGGAAATACAGTTTTATATCGGGGACTCTCGCTTCAACTGAATACAATACTTTAAGCTACACCCACAATCTAATGACTATAGTCATTTTATAATTTTTGAAATTCTATTTCTATTAAAATAAAATAGAGGAGACAGTTAATAAATAAAAATAATCATTAAAATATCAATTAATTGAAAGAATAAATCATGAAATAATTATATGATGGTAATTAAATTAAAACAATTTGTAATATTGAAATAAGTTGAATAACAAATTAAAAATAGTAAAAAAATATATTATTAATTTTGTTAATAAATCAAAATTTTACTAAATTTTGACATGACAATTTTTTGGGGAAAGGGGGGGGGGGTACCAATAAGATTTTTATCCCGGGTTCAAGACAGGCCAGACCCACCACTATCCTTATACTGTTATTCAGTTTCACGCAAGGAAAGTGAAGCCTTCAATACACACTATCGGCTTAATCTAAAAGCAATTCTCAGACTGAAGGGAGATTAAGGGTGAAATATAAACTCGCAATCTGTTTCTCTTAACTCTTTGTGAATAATTTTATATTTATTTTATTCTATATGTTTGCACTCACCATAAAATGCCAGTTCTATTGACGTATATATTACTATAAAAATTCGGTTTTTAGAGTTCTAGTTTTTAATGCCATAAATTCCTCCTCAGTTACAGCTTTTTATGACGAACTGCTTGACGAATAATTTTTTTTTTAACATGGATACTTTATATTTCGTGTTTTTTTCAATTGGCAAACGATTTTGATAATTATCCGTAGTTCTGTAGATATTGTTTCAATATTGACTGGTTTACCCTGGCATTGAACAACAGTTCAAGCCTGCATTCAATTCTGTGTTTGTGCTGCATTCAAAAGAGGAATAAACCGTATGCACGAGAAGATTTAGGGGTTTAACCCTCCATCCCCCAGTAAAAAAATGTTTGTCCAAATTAAAAAACGTGACAAAAAGACATACACAAAAATTTGATGCGTTTTTAAAAGTTTTTTTGTCTCTCCCCCCTCTCCTCTACCCAAAAATATACCCTTAAACAGAGATCCTTGATACTGCCCTGCTGTTCACTCCTTCATTTTTTCCGAAAAGAATACCCTTAAAGATTATTTTATTATTTTTCCTTCTTCTTCTCCTTTTCTCTGTTTTACTAAACTTCTATTGTCATCTTCAACGTCAGTCTCTAAGGTAAGCTTTATTGAAAACAAAATCGTTATCTGGAGGTTTACGGGAAGTATTTCGGGTCTATATAGGCCTTTTCGAATGTGCAGTTAAAACTTTTGTTCAAATATTCCCTGAAAATTTCCTCTAGAGCATTTTTCGGGTTCCAAATAGCTAATTAATACATAGTATGTACTAAACATATTTGATTATATGCAGGGCGATTGCTGGAGAGTAATTGAACATTCAGATCTTGGAAAAGTAATTTACCCTTTTTAAAAATTTTTTTGATTTATTATTTTGTTGCTTTATTATTTTTTGTTTTATTATTTGAAGCTGCTTACAGTTTAAATCCGTGGACATTCTTGCTGCTTTGATATTATATTAAACTGGAGAACGTTGTCAATTTTAAAATGGCATTATCAAAAACCAGAAAAAAATTACCCAAAAGGACTCTTTTTTATTTTTACTTTTAAAGATCTATGATTGAATAGCTCCTCACTATGATTAAACCTGGCATGATTCCAGTGGACCTCTCAGAGTTAGTACATACCAAGGGGTAAGGCGTCCTTCTCTTCATTCGCATTTTGCTGCTGCGATAAGACACTTGACGAGCTATTGAAGATGGCAATGCTGCCAACCCAGGATTTGATATTCATCTTCTTCTTCTGTAAATTCTTCTCCTTGGTAAAGAGTCAGTTTCTCTGAAATTTTAGATTACAAATACCAATTAATTATGAACTTTATTTTATTTAATCGTTCAATTTATGGAGCTGATTTAATGCACTATTGGATTTGAAAGAACGTGTTTTCTACCCCTATAAATTTGAACTTTTATACATTTGGTAAAAAAAAAATCAATGGGAGCCATCTATCCATATAATTAGATAGACTTCACTTGTTTACTCCCCCTTCCCAAGGAATCAAAATTTCCTAAAGAAGCTTGTGTAGGTTAGAGGTAAGGCTGAACTATGAGCTCCACTTTTTCAACCCCATGTCTGACCTAGTCTTCAGGAATGGTGTTCAAATTTATATCTTAAGGCAGAGAGTATATTCCCCTCTTAATATCTTTTCTAAGAAACTTGTCATTTTGGTTTGTCAGTCTTTGTGCTTAATATTTTGATTCTGAACTGTAAATGAAGAGCAGCTGGTACTAATAATAATCTAAATGTAAAAAAGCAAAAAGTTGGCTAATAACTTGCACCTATAAACAGTTTTCTTTTCTTAGTGACTTCAAATATTAAAACTTTCCTATGTTTAAAATACTACTTGAAATATATTATCATTTTTCAAAGGAGTAATGGTAATGGTAACGAACTATGGTCTAATAGTCTTGGAAGAGGGCCTATTTGAAACTAAAACAGAAAGTTCTGCTGTCCTTTTAAGATAAAATTAAAGCATACATAAGAGAAGCATCGATTTCTACCTGTTTGTGACAAAAAACATGATTCTTAGCCCTACTAAGGCAAAAATGCTGTCGAACGAAATTTGCAGGATAACCAATTGCTTAGGACTATCAAACAGTTTTCTATTTAGCGCTCAAGTTCCAGGCCTAATACTTCCACATTTTAGCACCATATATATATATATATATATATATATATATATATATATATATATATATATATATATATATATATATATATATATATATATATATAACTTTAGCTCGAAGCACGAGGTATTGATGAGAAGGCAACCCAATCATATAAAGAATAATTTCTTTTCGTTCTGAGTGGTAATGTTGCTTTTTACTTTCAGTTGAAAAGACTTGCTTTCAGTTACAAAAGTAAAGTAAAAAAAAATATACCTGTTTTGTTGTCTGCAGTACTAGTACTAGCTCCTTGTTGAACCTTTACCAAAGATGCATATATGTTATCCATATTCATAAGTTCCTCGTGATTCCCTTGCTCTTTGAGTTTGCCCTCATCCAAAACAAAAATATGGTCGGCATTTCTGATTGTTGACAATCTATGTGCTACAATTACTGTCGTTCTACCTTGTCTTGCCTAAAGAGGAAAAACAGAAAGAAGAGGAAAGACAAAGAATGAGCACCAGAGAAGGAGAAAAAACATTCGCATGTAGCTGAAGCAAAATATTCGATTAATCTGATCATGTATCTTCAAGAAGATCGAGGTAACGAACTGTAGTAAGGAGTGACCCGGCTCAACAGTAACCGAAACTCTAAAAAACGAATTTTGATACCAATATATACATCAAAAGAATCGGATTTTATGCTGATTTTAAATATGGATTTTGAAAAAAGGGGAAACACCCCCTAAGAGTCATAGAATTAATGAAAATGAAAATCACACCATTAATTCAGCATATCAGAGAACACCACTGTAGAGGTTTCAAGCTCCTATCTGCAAAAATGTGGAATTTTGTATTTTCTTTGCCAGAAGAAAGATCACGGATGCGTGTTTCCGTTTTTTTCCGGGGGGTGATTGTATCGACCCAGTGTTCCCAGAATGTCACGATAGGGATCATTCTAACGGAAATTAAAGTTTCTAGTGCCTTTTTAAGTGACCGAAAACATTGGAGGACGACTAGGACCCCACGCTCATTTTATTCCAAAGCCACCGGATCAAAATTTTACAATATTACATATAGGAAAGGGGCTGTCACCTCCTCATCGGTCCGCTCTTTGTACGAAAGTTTGACTCTTTCTCACAACCCTACTTTTTAAAACAATAAAATAAATTTAGCTTAGAGAGCGGGGCGTTGAGGAGGGGACAGCCCCTTTCATATACAGAATAATTTCTGTTCGTTTTAAGTTTTAATGACACTCCTTACTTTCAGTTTAAAAAACTTGTTTTACTTATTTAATCATAGGAAAGGACGATTTGAATGAAAGTAAAATATTCACTACAGGATATAGATATATGACAACCTCTCTCGAGCGGGATAAATAATTTCTTTCGAGCATTTTTCTTACACTCCTCCCCTGAGTTGTATCAGAGTTTTAAAATCTCTCCAATGTTTCCTCACGTTTTCATGTTTGATCTGTTTTTAATCTCTGCCTCTCTTAAATCTATTCCTCTTGAAATATACTATATCACTGGTGGACCGGGAACAACACTGGTGATTTAGGGTTACGCAGCAGCACAAACACTTATAAGGCTTACGAAGAATAGACCCCAACTATCAGGTCTACCGAAAGACAGCAGAAAACTTGTAAAAGTTGTGTTTTTGGAGTTTTAATATGGAAAGGAAAAGATTAGAAATTGCAAGCGGTAAACACAATTTACTGTCTGGCGACTTTCTTAGAAGAGCAGGAATTTTTAAGTAGAGAGCATAATTGATTCGCTTAGTCTGCAACATTATAGGATTAAAGCATACATTTTTTGTTAAGTTATAATTAATCTGTAAAATGCTTTCAAAAATTAACTAATTCGTTATCCAGTTTACACAAGGTCAGCATAGATTAGCTTCTTAAGTCGGCTGGCTCACTTTAAGCTCGTAGATATGCTTTCTTCTTCTACCTCTAAATTTGAGGTACTTGTGTATTATTCAGAACACACTCAAAAAGTTAAGTTAGGTTCTTTCGTAAAACAAACTATGATTAAGGTACATTTTGTGAGAGAATTAGAGAAATATTTAGAGAACCTTGACTTATAAGACCGTCCTTCTTATGGCACTTGGTATTAACCAAGTGGCATATAGCAATCGCAAATTCTGTCGGTCTGTCTGTCTGTCGGTCTGTCGGTTTGTCTGTCCCGGTTTTGAATTTTTTTACTTTAAGGTGGTAGATATGCTTTTATGTCCCTCCTCTACATTTGATAGGACCTTAAAAGATGACTGTTTGACAGATTAGGGCAGGCCAAAAAAGGAGTAAATTCACCAAATACTAAATAAAACTAGTGATTTATATTTTTGACGCTGGTACCAGCTTCCACTCCTATGACTTTTCAATTCAGCTATGCTCCGTGCATCGTTCTGCAGGGTATCTGACTGTGATATGTAAGTGTTAACCCAATGTCTATTTTCAACAGCTAACAAATCTTTTGTATGAATAATGAACGAAGGATATTTCCATGTAAATGTGAAATAGTCTGGGGGTCAAAAGATTATTCTTGCTTCAATATTATTTTCTCCTTTCCAGTGTATACCTAATGTTTTAACTGCTGGCAACAATGATTGATAACAATTATAAAAAAAAATTTTTGCCGTGTCTCAGTGAATTGAAGGTAAGAATTCCTCACTAAAATACGCTCACTGGGCTATTCATCGAAAATCACGAGCCTCAAATATTAATCGCAGAGTTCAGTTGTACATAGAACGTTGCAGTAAATAGTGTAAATAGCACAAAATTGTAGATTAGTTGTCATACAAAGTAGATACTCGATGCTCTATGATGGTAGTTCACCAGCTAAATTATACAAACATTGTCGATTAATCCTTTTGATTCTAGGCAATCTAAAAATGTAATTTTGGTAAATGAAAATATATGTAGAAAAATGAATGGACTCATCCTCCTCGAACCTTATCCAACGCTCTCTGAACAACTGCTTCACTTTGATTATCTAATGCTGAAGTTGCTTCGTCCAATAGCAGCAATTTTGGATTTCTGACTAAAGCTCTCGCAATTGCAACTCTCTGCTTTTGACCTCCACTTAGCTGGGTTCCTCTGTCACCAACCAATGTGTCATAGCCCTAGAAGAAAAGACTTCCTCTTTAGCTTATATTGCTACACAACTTTCCAAACATATAAGTATAGGAGTACCAAAATCTTATTTCTTGCTGAATATTTTCGTCTCTTAAAAAGCGAAAAAAATAGTAAAAAATCCCTTTCATAAACTAAATTACTGAAAAACAAAATAAATTGCATTGATACATACACTGATATTTTTCGCTCAAAGCCTTAAAAAATTTTATTATTGAAGTTAAAAAAGAAACAACATTTGAAACGTATTACAATGAAAACCAATTTGGAGTAGTAGTAAAAACTCACTACGCTTAAAGTTACGTCTTCTAAACAGCAATATGATGTCCACTCCCCTTTATGCTAGAGAGTGCTGAAAACTAAATATACAGCTGGAGAAGCGTGATCAGGCGTTTGAATTATATGTGCCTTAGAAGACTCCTGAACATACCGTGGTATGAAAAGGTCACGAATATAGAAATTCGTCACCAAACTTGTCAGCCTCTTATTACTGATCTTCTGAAGTGAAGGAGGTGGACGTACCTTGGTCATGTCTTTCGAATAACTGGGGACCGACTTCCAACAACCGTATACGAATGGCACCCAGTGGTGAAATGCAAAAGAGGTCGACCGAAACATACCTTAAGACGACAGTATGACCAAGACCTGAGGACTGCAGAGTTGTCACTTCGACCGCAATTAGAGGTCTTCACTGCAGCAGCTCCACTCTGAGACGTCTGGCGAGGCTTTACAGACGCCCTATGCACCACACCTGGCCTTAGAAGAAGTAAGATCTAAGGTAAGGAAATATTTTCATGGAAGTGCAATTTATGTTCTGGTCTACAAAAGGCGTGGGGGTCTCAGCCCTACTCATCTTAGTTTCTGCTTGTTTTGAGTTGACTCGTTTATTTATTGTAAATTCGTTTTGTTTTGGGTTTCATCATTTAATGATGGTTATTTGTGGTAATTTTACGATTTGAAAATTAATTGACTTTATTGACTCATTTTGGTTTAATGTAGTTCTTTATTTTTCTTTGAAAAACTTAATTTATAGAAAGTTTTTATAAAATAAATTTCAATTAGTTAATTTATTGACTTAGTCTTTATCATTCGTAAAGAAAAGAATATTTTAAATAGTTTCGTTTCGTTTTTATTAGAATCCAGTTTGGCTTACTGCTTGTTTGTTGGAGAAAAGTTTCAACAATTTTTAATAATATACACCCTTTTGAAAATCAGAACACAAATAGTATCTTTCGAGTTAGTTTTACACTTCCTCAAATTTACCTGAAACATAAAACTTAATACCATCCTCAAGACAAGGTGTTTGTACTATTTTGATATCTTGATGCACTTACGTTCTTTTCATTTAGTTCAATTGTAAGAGGAGAAGTAGTAATAATAGTAGCCCTTTCTAGTAATAATAGTGATAATGGTAATTATTAATTTGGTTCGTCCTGATGTGAAATCAAATTTATGGGATTATATGCTATTTCAAAACTTGTATGCATTTAGTTTGCTTTGACTTGGTTAAAATTTCTTGTATTTACCAAATTTGCAGACTTCCAGCATTTCAATTTTTCAATGAAAATACAAAAATGTTTTTTTCAACAAAAGTATCCCTGAATAAGGTTTTCCTTCAAAATTTAGCGGGGCAAACAATTTAGGCGAAAACCCCTTTTCCTGTTCAGGTCATTAATATCTGGGTATACCCTTTTTTTTATAAACGAAAGTTGACACGTTTTGATAGTTTCCTACCTCTTTGGAATTAGCATATTTCTCACTAGCAGCTGTTCATAATATCGAAGAAAAACAGGATATATTTATTTATGACCTTCGATTTTAACCGAGCAATAAGAGAGGTTATATATATATCATCATTATTTCTTCCTTATTTCAGTTCTTTATTTGCGGTCGTATATTGTATGACTAAACAAAAAGCAACATACTGGAAAGTCTATTTTTTTTTTCTTAGCATTTCGAGTGAAGATTTGACGAATGAAAATATTATTATTTTATATTATTGGATTATTATTAGATATATCATATTATATTATTATATTACAGATATATTGTATTGTAAGAACAACATTATGCAAAATGTGCGCGTTTTCTGATAACTATGAGAATACATAGTTATGACGATTAACTATGACATAATGACACTAATGATATAACTATGAGAATTTTACCTGTTGCTACGTAAATTAGTGTCCATAAAAAAAAAGAAAAAGTCACTTTTTCAAGGGAAAACAAAGTCTGCTAATGATCAACACGTTGCTTTTTAAAACGTAAAATAAAAAAAAAAAATACCAATTTTGATAATAAATCTGGAAAAAGTATTTCTTTCATAGAAATTATTCAAGAAATAATACTTTGAGCAAAAAGCGTGAATTCAGTATTTTGTTACAACTCCTAGCAACCCCGGATCTAAATCTCCACGTAAATGGTGTTGACAATGATTTTAAGACTTTATTCAACTGATAAATGATTATACATAGACATGTATCCTCTCCTGGCGGGAGAGGCCAGTGCATCTTTATTCGGTTGGAGGGATACCTGAATCCTTAAAAGTCCATTTTCATGCTGACATTTCTAGCTTTCAGTAAGTTTGCTGACTAATATTGGAAGAAAGGCTGTGGATGGAGGGGGGAGAACCTAATTCATAATGTATTCGTTCAAGCAAATTTTTGTTTAAGAATGTGATACCTATTCTACCAGTTATTAGTTCTCTCTTATTGTAGGGATATTGCAAGTGTAACATGAAAGATCGCATTAACATTCTTATATAATGCATTCACATGCTTGAATATTATATTATAAAATAAATATACACATGCTACGGATAGTGAAAGAGGTTCGACGAATAAATAAACGCTCAAATGTGAATAGGTCCATTTATTTAGACAGTTAAAACAGGTATAAAAGTCTAAATATTTTCATCACATATACAGCGATCACCCTCAGTAGAAATACTAAAGTATTATAATTAAAATTAACGTATTTATACAAAACGAAATGATTAACTTTCGGTTCATTTACTAGATTTTTCTGAGAGGGTTCAATACCAAAGCTCATTCAAAACCTTGATATGTAAAGTGTTTCTTTAATACTTTAAATTTAAACTTTAAGACTTTGAATGAATTCTATTATTGAACTCTCTCAGACAAATCTAGCGAATGAAACGGAAATTAATTGTTTTTTTTTGTTTTTTATAAATACGCCAGTTTTAATTTTAATACTTTAGTATTTCCATTGATGACGATCGCCGTATATGTGATTGAAATATCTAAACTTTTGTATTTGTTTTCATAATCTAGATAAGTGAAATTATCCCCATTTGAACGTTTATTTGTTCGTCATAGAAAGGCAGTATGATCTGGGAAAAGGAAACTTAATTTAAGGTATTACATCGAGAAAGAGGTTGGAGGGGACAACCATGTAAAATTATTTTTTCAAAGATTTTTCTGTGGAAACCATGGAAACAATGACCTTAGCATTCTCTTGTGAAATGTCAGAGCCCCTTTTCAAACAGTTCGTGGTAACGAACTGTAGTAAGGAGCGACCCGGCTCAATAGTAACCAAAACTCTAAAAAATGGAATTTTGATACCAATAGCTATATCAAAAGAATCGCATTTTAATGCTGGTTTTAAATATATAAGTTTCATCAAGTTTAGTCTTACCCATCAAAAGTTACGAGCCTGAGAAAATTTGCGTTATTTTAGAAAATAGGGGGAAACACCCCCTAAAAGTCATAGAATCTTAACGAAAATCACACCATCAGATTCAGCGTATCAGAGAACCCTACTGTAGAAGTTTTGAGCTCCTATCTACAAAAATGTGGAATTTTGCATTTTTTGCCAGAAGGCAGATCACGGATGCGTGTTTATTTGTTTTTTTGTTTTTTTGTTTTTTTTTTTGTTTTTTTTCCCCAGGGGTGATCGTATCGACCCAGTTGTCCTAGAATGTTGCAAGAGGGCTCATTCTAACGGAAATGAAAAGTTCTAGTGCCCTTTTTAAGTGATCAAAAAAATTGGAGGGCACCTAGGCCCCCTCCCACGCTAATTATTTTTCCAAAGTCAACGGATCAAAATTCTGAGATAGCCATTTTATTCAGCGTAGTCGAAAAACCTTATAAATATGTCTTTGGGGACGACTTACTCCCCCACAGTCCCCGTGGGAGGGGCAACAAGTTACAAACTTTGACCTGTGCTTACATATAGTAATGGTTATTGGGAAGTATACAGGCGTTTTCAGGAGGATTTTTTTGGTTGGGGGGAGGGGTTGAGAAGAGGGGGATATGCTGGGGGAACTTTCCATCCAGAATTTGTCATGGGAGAAGAAAACTTCCATGAAGGGAGAGCAGGATTTACTAGCATTATTTAAAAAAAAAATTAAAAAATAAATGTGAAAAAGCTTTTTCAGCTGGAAGTAAGGAATAGCAATAAAACCTAAAACAAACAGAAATTATTACCCATATAAGGGGCTCACCTCCTTATGATACCTAGCTCTTTACGCTAAAGTATTTTTAGTAATTTCAACTATTTATTCTACGGCTTTTGTGATTCAGGGGTCATTCTTAATGAATTGGGATAAAATTTAAGCTTTAGTGTAAAGAGCGAGGTACTGACGATGGGGCGAATCCCCTCATATATGTAATAAAAACATGAGAATACAAAAGTTCTTTACGTAAGCTAATTTATAAGTTACGTAAATCTTTTACCAATAAAAAGATTCGTAAAAAATTATAAGTTCTAGTTGCCTTTTTAATTAACCAAAACATCGGAGGGCAACTAGGCTTCGCCCCCGCTCTTTTTTTTTCAAAATCATTCGATCAAAATTATGAGAAAGCCATTTAGCCCCCCCCCCAAAAAAAAAAAAATATGCACAATTTCGTTTTGATTATTCCTCTGCGGAGAGCCAAAATCAAAACATGCATTGATTCAAAAACGTTCAGAAATTAAATAAAAAAACGAGTTTTTTAAACTGAAAGTAAGGAGCGACATTAAAACTTAAAACGCACAGAAATTACTTCGTATATGAAAGAGGCTGCATCCTCATCAACACCCCGTTCTTTACGCTAAAGTTTTTTACTGTTTTAAAAAGAAGAATTGAGAGAAAGAGTCAAACTTTAGCGTAAAAAGCGGGGCGTTGATGAGGAAGCAGCCTCTTTCATATACGAAGTAATTTCTGTGCGTTTTAAGTTTTAATGTCGCTCCTTACTTTCAGTTAAAAAAACTCGTTTTTTTTATTTAATTTCTTCTAAGAAACGTTTGGTTGGTTGCACACAAAGATTATAAATCTCAATTGTATTTTCTGCAAAAAACAGAGGTCAAAAGAGTGCGTGGTAGTATTCCTCGCGTTTAAAAGAGCATCCAAACATTTATTTTGGATCTAATAGTTTCTAGTAACGAGTCGTAAGCAAATTCATCCTTATCAACTGAAACATAAAATTCTAAAAAAAAAGAGTTTTGAATTCAACACAAGCAACAGCAAGATTTATTATAGTTTAAAAAAAGGGATCACGGAATCCCGTTTTTTCGAAGCGATAATTATCGAATAAGCAATTGTAGGTTATCGGAAGAAGGTTCATTCAGACAAAAAATTGTCTGATCTAGTGCTCTTTTTAAGTAACAAAAGAGATTTTGCCGCAGAAAAGTACTGAATCCTAGCGTTTTCAACAGCAGAACAACAATTGTTGGCCAAATTGCGCCTGACTAATCTTTCAACAGGAGGAAGATACCTTTACACCCTAAAATATTGTTAGCTCACGTTTTGAAACCTTCAATGGGGCCTACTTCAGATGAATTGAATGAATATTCAGATGATAGCAAACTTAACCTCTGACCTCCTCCTCATTATTATATATACAGATGAAAATAAACAGAGGAGTACGCTATAAATGCTGAGAGGGAAGAAGAGAGTAATTATGGGTATATTATTATTGGGTATACATCGAATGGGTATACGTTGAATGGGTATATTATTGAAAATAAACAAAAAATAAATTAAACCAACATTTTTTTTTCGAAACGAGAGTAAAATGCCAAATTAAAACGTTACCCCATGTCTTAGGAAGGCGGTTTCGTCCTCAATCCCTGCTTTTAATGCTTAATCTTGATCTTTTTGCCCCTAATATCTTAAGGAAGAGTTTTCATACACAAGGACAATTGGAACCTCATAAAAAAAATTTTTAAGAGGTTAAGAACGAAAGAGATTATTTTTCTGCATTCGCTGTAAATAAAAAACTCTTTATTGAAAGGACTATCAGTATGTAAAACAATTGGAACTATGCCAAATAACAAA